>NC_135568.1:15504275-15804275 GCF_964340395.1 Glandiceps talaboti | reverse complement strand
AGTTAGGGGTCTCTATGTCGGTACTAATAATGGCGTGCACGTCAAAACCTCCCTGATATGCCCTCATTATGCTGGGAGACTCATCATTCCAATTGGTCCAATACATCCGTCTGTAACAAGGTCAAAGGTCACATGTCACATTAAATCATACCCAATCAAACCCCAATTCAAATAAACGAAGATCAAATTGATCACATCAAGGTATAAGAAATATATCATAAAACACTGCATTGATCTCAAAATAGCTAAATACACAGTTGTGATACTACAGTTTACAAAATTAATTAACTCCATTAGGAAGGCCATTGGCTTGTAAAGCAAATCAAACCTTATATTTGATATAAACACCATATTAAACAAATTGTGAAACCAGTTAAATCACAATGAATTTAACTGCTGGTTGCATGTGAACATGCAATGGAATCACTTTACTTAGGTGTTACTGGTTGTATTTGGACATGCAATGGAATCACTATATTTAGGTGTTACTGGTTGTATTTGGACATGCAATGGAATCACTTTACTTAAGTGTTACTGGATGTATTTGGACATGCAATGGAATCACTTTACTTAGGTGTTACTGGTTGTATTTGGACATGCAATGGAATCACTTTACTTAGGTGTTACTGGTTGTATTTGGACATGCAATGGAATCACTTTACTTAGGTGTTACTGGTTGTATTTGGACATGCAATGGAATCACTTTACTTAGGTGTTACTGGTTGTATTTGGACATGCAATGGAATCACTTTACTTGGGTGTTACTGGTTGTATTTGGACATGCAATGGAATCACTTTACTTAGGTGTTACTGGTTGTATTTGGACATACAATGGAATCACTTTACTTAGATGTTACTGGTTGTATTTGGACATGCAATGGAATAACTTTACTTGGGTGTTACTGGTTGTATTTGGACATGCAATGGAATCACTTTACTTGGGTGTTACTGGTTGTATTTGGACAAGCAATGGAATCACTTTACTTGGGTGTTACTGGTTGTATTTGGACAAGCAATGGAATCACTTTACTTGGGTGTTACTGGTTGTATTTGGACATGCAATGGAATCACTTTACTTGGGTGTTACTGGTTGTATGTGGCACACAGTGGAATCACTTTACTTAGGTGTTACTGGTTGTATGTGGCACACTGGAATCATTGTACTTAGGTGTTACCGGTTGTATGTGGCACACAGTGGAATCACTTTACTTAGGTGTTACTGGTTGTATGTGGCACACAGTGGAATCACTTTACTTGCAATGGGTGTTACAGTTTGTAAAATGTAGCCCATTTCATTATCGATAACATCTCACAATGAGTTAAAATGAAAAGAAAAGACCAACCCATCACAGACATCCAGTACAATGGCCCTAGGATGATCAGTTGTCTCCATTCTCACAACCACTTCTTTTTCGCTCTCCTCATAAACTCGGATTCTACAGATGGTGGAGTCGGAGTAACTTGTCCAGTAAATCTCTTTGAAGATGGGATCATAGGCCAAACCTTCAGCTGACCCAATACCTGTACACAAATCAAGAAATATGAGCCAATCTACTCATGTAACACTTTTAGGTAACTACCTGGGTAACCCACCCCAAAACATTTTTGAGAAAATCAAAAATCACTCGTATCAACAAATCTTAATATACGCCATCCAAGGCACATTCATGGTAAATATCAATCTAATCTGATCACAGTCAAAAATATGATTTTTGATTTAAAAAAAAGAAATTGCTAAAAATAGAAAATGGCTTGTATCAACTTGTATGAACAAATCTGAATAGATTCACCCCAAGGTACATGCACACAAAATATCAAAGCAATCTGACAGTGGAGTTAAAAGGGAGAGTTACCCTTTCTCACAACACAGCTAACATATATGGTATATTCTGGCACGGTCATTGTTGGCTGAGCATGAGTTTTGGAATTCTGCCTCGAAAGGCAAATAACGTAAAATTGTGGAGGACAGCTCATTGTGGAAGATATAGAATTATAGAAAAAATTGGTCCTGGTCACATCAATAGAATGATCCTATATGTAATCCTTATAGCTCCACTGATAAGATGTAAAAACCTGGGACTGAATTATGGGTCTTTAACACTGCAGATATTACACAAAGCTGATACAATTATATGGTGCATGATCACTGCCATTATATTTTACGGTCTCATGTAAAAATCTGGGATTGAATTATTGGCCTTTAACACTGGTGATATTACACATACCTGATACAATGACTTGGTGATCACTGCCATTATACCTGACCATCTGATGTGAAAAACCTAGGGACTGAACTATGGGCCTTTAACACTGGTGATATTACACATACCTGATACAATGACTTGGTGATCACTGCCATTATACCTGACCATCTGTATGTCACCTTGTTGTATATCGGTGTAAAAGATACGCCGATTGACGTGATCAAAAGCTAGTCCAATAACGTTACGGATGTTATCCTCGTCTTTAATTTCTGGGTTGGGTTGGTTCGGGTTGTTTTCATCAAATAAGTCGATGCTTTTGATAATGTTTCTTTCAGAGTACAATAAGAAAGCATCATAGGCTGTGAAAACAAACAAAAATCAGACATCTTAAAAGTGTCGTATGTTGGATATTATACCCAATATTTTTCTTCAGTCAGCCAAAGAAAATACAAGCAACCTAAGGGGCCCTTACTTGTCTAGCGACTCATAGTGACAACCCTTAGGTCACAAGTATTTTCCAGCTGAATGAAGAAAAATATTGGAGAATAATATAATTATACCATCGCCAGTAATATCAAAGAAAAATCAGAGAAATTAATGGCAATTTTGAACGTTTTGATATTTCGAACATAGTAGAACCATCGACATAGACACGCATTGTCATGACGTAGATACGCGCTGTAATGACATAGATACGCGCTGTCGTGATATTGAACAACCAGAGTATATACTGGGTATTCCATATTTTTTTGTTGAATCTGGCTCATGGATGTTATAATAGAGGACTAAGTTTGGAAGCAATTTTCATTCAAACTTGACACAAAGACGATGGCCTTCTACTCTTCACTGTTGTTCATGACATTATGAATAACTGCCATATTTGTCATCACAAAATCACCATTACCTTTTAATGTATTACAATTTCTAAATTTCTGATTTTGAGATGTAACTGCAGTTAAATGTAACTTTCACAACAAATATGGCACATATTTGTTGTGAAAGTTACATTTTCAAAGTTTTACCTTCTAACATTTGACAATTCCTCAATTTCTGATATCTAAATATGGCTTTGCAAAATATGTACTGACAGATACACAGACACACACATCCCACTGTAATAGCCCCCTTTGTGGATTGGAGTGACATAAACCTTACATGTATATTTGGAGCAAATACATGAAAACGCCTAGTGTGTATATATGTACAGAAAGCTACCTTGCCTGCATACGGTAATACTAATAGCACTGTTCGTGGCTTAGTGACATCCGCCCTCTATGGCATCTTTTGGAAATGTGTCAGTCTACTTTACTGAGCTGAGGTAGCCAATGTTGGCTACCCTAATTAACAACAGTAGAGTGAATGTTAAATAAGGCGTAATAAAAAATTGTGTGTTTCCGATTATGCTCAATTTTAGAATAGGTAGGGCAGGTAGATTTTGTATTTTCTTTATTTTACTTTTTTTTCATGTGAGTGTCTAACTTCAGGTAGTTATGTGTTCTGTTGTTTTCCATATGCTCTCTGTCTTATTGGTTTCTTCCAATCAGATGTACAGCCATTACAGATTGGAAGAACAGTTTTATATTGTCTTTTTAAGTTCATGTCAGTTTCCTGTCTACTATTTCTCACAAGACTTCACAATTTTCGCAATTTTGTTTTATTTTTTCTCGAATGTGTAAAAAAAAATGTTTAGGGTCTGCAGCAAAAACTAGCTGGGGTCTGGTAACCTGAACCAAACAATTTTTTTGTTTGTTCTAATCTTGGGTCTCACCTTCACATTTGAGTCCATCTTCAGCAAGTTGACCATGTGCACACTGGCATTTCTTTTGATTATTACCCATATAAAAACACAGTTGTTCACAACCGCCATTTGCAGTAGCACACAGATTAGTACCTACAGGGGGATAAAGAAATGATTTGTTTGTTATTAGTTGAATGTTCAATCGTTAAAAGGTACAATCTGATTGGTTTATACACTAGAGCCTTGAATGGTAGTCTGCAAAATATGAAGTCTTTACAAGGCTTATCCTGATTGGTTTATACACTAGAGCCTTGAATGGTAGTCTGCAAAATATGAAGTCTTTACAAGGCTTATCCTGATTGGTTGATACACTAGAACCTTGAATGGCAGTCTGCAAAATATGAAGTCTTTACAAGGCTTATCCTGATTGGTTGATACACTAAAGCCTTGGATGGCAGTCTCGGCAGTACAACTTGTGAACTGTGCAGTCTTTACAAGGTTTCTTCTGATTGGTTGTTTAAAATAACCTACCACCTGTATTTCATCAATTTTATTCACAGTGCAAAGTTCAGCATAGGACATGACATTGCAAATTCCGTTTGGTCATATAACAGTACCAGGTGTGATATATCACGAGGTAATCAATTCGGAGAGTTTTTCTCATTAAATCACAGTTCTGCCATGGTGTGCGAGTTTAAGTCATAACCCCACTCACCCCCCCCCCCCCATCTACTATAGCAACAATTCTTCTTTTTTCTAAGTTTGACAATTTTTAAAAGAAATATTTGTATTTAAGGGTACAAACATCCATTAAAGGTAAAATCAAGTTTGTAGGATGAGAGCTAAAATGGCACAAAACCATCACTTTGATTTATTACAATCAGCTCAGTAGTTTTTGAGTTATCATGTTGACAGACAGACACACACACACATACACACACAGACTTTCAGGCAATATATTCTTATTTGATGTTCATATGGTTATAACAGCAATTGAAATAGACATGGTTGCTTACCTTGTTGTCTGTTAGCATTGTACACATGTACATCCTTCACCAGCATTCCTATGTTGTCTCTCATCGTAATCACGTCTGTGCCATTGTCTTTTCTAGCTCGGTAAATAGCACCTTGGTCTTTAGTCCTACAGATAGATTGGCAACATTTTACAAAATAATCTTTATTGGGCAAAATTATGTGTTGAATGGTCAACACTCTCACTGAGTAACAGTTGTGGAATAGGCTACCACAAGAACTCCATTGTCCTTACAAATGTTTTTATAAGGTAATAGTGCACCACTCAAAGACCAATAGCGGTAAAAAAAAAAAAAAAAAAAAGAGCTTAAATTTGGTGTTTCTTGGCAACTGAGTAAAAAGTATGTGATGTGAAATCATGAAACGGCTCTCTGGAACCCAACATTTTTGACAATATCTTTATTTCCTGGCGTAGTGTTCCCCTTTAAACAACAGTTGTTGTATTCTACACTTACCTGTCAGACCAATAAATGAAATCTTGGTATACAGTTATAGAAAATGGATCTTGATGTCCAATATTAATGACTATCCTACTGTTACCATCCAAATCGGATCTCTCTATCCTGTCATGGCGGGCATCGCACCAATACAGGAGGTTCTCTTCATAGTCAATAGCCAGGCCATTTGGCCAGTAAATATCAGTTGTTAAGATCACTTCACGCTCTGATCCATCTAACCGAGCCCGCTCAATTTTACCGTCTGCTCCCCAGTCAGCCCAAAATATGTGTCTGTTAAAAAATACACATCAATATAACTTTTAAATTTAAGATTTACAAAAATCGTGCAAGTCAATGTGTCGTAACAACATAACATTAGATATGGGCAGGTTTAACAAACCTTTCTACCTGCAACAACTAATTACCACAATAGGCCTTTCCAAAAGCCACCGTTATTACCGACTTGGTGTAATCGGTCACATGGAACAACAACACTTTTAGTTTGTCTCTATCTTAGTTTACAGATTGTTTATTTTCCGTAGTATTAAAAAGAGTGAGTGACTTACCCATGCACTGGATGTACAACAATAGCTCTGGGTTTGTCCATGTCTGTGTCAATTAGAACATATCGATAACTACCGTCCAATCTAGCTACCTCTATTACATCCAATTGTTGATCTGTCCAGTAGATTTGTTCTGATGGAGAACAGAGTAAACATCATTTTACACATGACAATGAATGGTCAGTTTGTTCTGATGGAGTACATACAACAATGAACGTTCATGGACTCTGGCTTAATCCTTTAGTAATGTAAATTTCTGTTCACAGAGTCAAAAAAAATTCTTGGAAGTGAATTCCCAACTCTTTGAGTAGAAATGTTCGTTACTGATCATTTCATATCATTATAATGCACACTATGTATTTATTCTGATGGTAGGATATTCAGGAATGGATGATTAGCAATGAAAAAAGAGCGCCACCAAAGGTGACAGTATAGATACATGGACCATTCCATTTTTTTTCACTGAGGAACATGATTTGATTTACTACCTTTTTCCATATATGGTGTCCACTGAGGAAAATAAACAGCACTCACCCTATGTAGAAAGGGTGAGTTCTTTATCATACCATAAGGAAAACCTATCTACTACATTTTTCCATATATGGTGTCCACTGAGGAAAATAATTAATATCAACCATATATAGAAATGCCAAATTCTGTATCATACCATATAAGGAGATCTGACTTACTGGAAATCCAATCAACAGCAAGGCCTTCAACTCTTCCAAGTCCATTGGTCAAAATATCTTCCCTGGCAGTTAGATCTCTTTTAATTCTATGAATAGTACTCAGCATGGTATCAGTCCAGTAGATATAATCTTCAGCTGATAGACAAAACAAAAGATGAAATTAGTCATATATTAATTTTCGTAGACTAAAGTTAGTCTTGTGCTGTCTGTATCAATATTAGCCTCTAGGGTAAACCCATCAAACACCAGGTACAGATAGCCAATCAGAAGGCTAGAAAATCCAGTCAATCAGAAAGTTAGTTTAAGCTAACCAATCAGATGGCTAGTAAAGCTAACAAATCAGAAGCTAGTATGTTTAACCAATCAGATGGCTATTAAAGCTAACCAATCAGACAGCTAGTTCAACTAGCCAATCTCATGACAGGTCTGAGACAGTCAAACTGACAGATAATACAGCTAGCCAATCATAAATTAGTACCGCTACTAGCCAATCAGAAGACATTAAAACTGACTAAGGACTTTCTAGGAAAATTTAACTTCTGGACTTTTAGATAGTTATTCTTGAGTTACGACTCTCAAACTATCATAAGTATACATTTACATGAATTTAGATTTTATAATTTGTTTACCAGCATCAAAGTCAATGGCAACAGCAAGGGTAGCACCAGTCATGGGTGTCAATGCATCTGTTTCATCTTCCGGATCCAGAGATATTCCACGGATACCAGAATCAATGGAATACAGAAGGAATGATGCGATGCCTGGAAAGGAAAGACAAGTCACAACAAAATAGCGTTTAATTTATGTGAAAAATTGCTGCAGAGTTAGATTCTATGTTAATGGTTCATAATGAATAAAGAACAAACATTGGTCTTCCGACTTCTATTCTTCTTTTTGGACCTGTTTATAGACAATCGCACAATGCCGCACCAGCTAAAGGGAAGGGGGTCTGGCATCAATGCGATTGCTGAACTTCATTTTCGCACTTCTAATCAAATCATTCACACCTTTCAATGGTACCAAGTTCTGCTTTTACTACAGAGATGTTGATAAGAGTGCTGGGTTTCTAGTGTATTTTTAAGGTGGTTACATTGCATTGATCGTAGTGGTGTGAGCACTACAATTTTCATCATGGTTTATATCATATATAAACATGTCGATGTTGCCCTTGTGAACATTCACTTTGGGGGAGAGGGGAGGGGTTTTTTCCTAAATGAATGAGGTTCATCTATCAAGTTTGTGTGACATTGTACGATAATCCCTTAAGATTTGCATTTTGATAAACTTGTATGACAACTGTTACATTGACTATAAATTTTAACACCCTGCAGTATTACTTCATTTCACGTTACAGTGCTGTCAGCAATACATACAAATATATTCTCTCTCTGTTGAAGATGTTAGATTTCCATGGCAACCATTACCATAGCAACTAATAGTAAAAGGTGTACACTTACCTTCACATTTGGTTGAACCATCTCGACTTACTTTGTGACCAGCAATACATACAAACACACACTCTCTCGCTCTGTTGAAGATGTTACCAGATTTTCATGACAACTATTACCATAGCAACTAAAAGGTATACACTTACCTTCACATTGGGTTGAATCACCGAGACGGACTGTGTAACCGGCAGTACACTGACATACCCTATCTGTTGCAGAGACTGGTAAACACAGCTGTTGACAATTGCCATTGATAACATTATCTGACTGGCAGGCATTGGTGCTTCCTGAAATAAAACAAGTTAAAAGGTAGTAGAATAGAAACTCATACTTGATTCCATTTTAAAAGTTACCTTATTGGCATGTAGTTTTTGAAGCGACTATGTTCCTTTCGTCCGAATCATGAAGACGTCATCAAAGGAATGATGTTAAGCCATTTGGTCAGGTGACCTACCTATAGTCTACTGTCAGGTGATTCAGTCACCTGACCAAACAGCATCACATCATTACACTGACGATGTCTGAGTGGTTTGGACGAAAACTACGTAGTTGCTTCAAAAAATAAAATTCCAATATTAAAGGTAACTTCACTATTGCTAATTGAAAAGTATACTAGAAGTTCAGAAATTGATAAATAAATTATATCAGAAGAGATCTGTACATGTGATCACATGATCAAAAATTCATCATGGATTTTAATACGTATATGCTATTTTAAAGAAAATTGACATGTACGAGAGTCTAACCAACATCTCCTGAACTCTGGTTAGAGTGCTCTAACCAGCTGAGTTAACATATCAACTGACAAAGTCCTTATCAACCTGGTCTACTTTTCTATTTACTCAGCAGGTGAGAAGCTAACTCAATGACCATAGGCCAAATTTTAAAAAAAAATTGTGTGGTTCCGATAACACCCAATTTCAAAATAGGGTGGGTAGGAAGGATTTTTATTTATTCATTTATTTTTTTAAACCAGTGATGTGATCTCACTTTCTGTATGATACACAGAAGACATTATGTGGTACGTTGTATTCCACCATGTTGTTTTAATTATATGAGGTAATGATATCTTCCATTCAATTTTAATATTTCTTGTGCGTCTTCGTAAATATTTTTGATAATTTTTTCGAATGACCTTAAAAACTGTTCAGGGTCGGCAAAAAACAAATTATGTGGGGTCGGGTTACTGGAACCAAACTATTTTTTTTGTTTGGCCTTATATGCCTTTCTATATAATAAATTATTGTACAGTCCCTTTTTCACAAACCTTGTTGTACAGTAGTATCATAGATGTCCATATCCATAACGTTTGGTACACGGTTACGCAACTCTACGGGATCTGCCTGGGTGTTGGATTTCATCAGATATTGAATTGTTTGTTTTGCCTTGTCAGACCAATAGATCTTGTCAGCTGTCACAGCAATGGCCCATGGTTGGGTTTCGCCTTCTTCATGTATGGTGGTTGGTGTCAGATCACTGGCACCGGCACACTGAATTCTGTGACTGCCCTCGTCAGTCCAGTAAAGTTTGTTCTCTTGTATATCAACAGCCAAACCTGATAATATATACATTGAGCATAATTATCACTGCCACATCGACAATGGCATGGGGAAGTATGTACAAAAAGTTACTTATAATAAATCAATCAATACAACCAATCAATAGATAGATTGATCGCTCAATCAATCAATCAATCAATCAATCTATACAATTAATCAATCAATCAACAAACCAACGAAGCAACCAACCAACCAACTAACGAAGCAACCAACCAGTCTACCTACCAACCAACCAACCAACCAACCAACCAACCATCCAATAAACTTCTCCATTAGAACAGTCATGAAATTTGACTGCTCGATGAATAGTACACTAATTACAGGAGAAATGAAGATGACTTCGTGTTTCACTCATGAGAGACAATGGTTTTTGACGTACACAAAGACAACTTCAAATGCAAACGAAATAATCACACAGACGCTGCACACAGTTATGGTATAGATGTAATCAAGTTACCATGTTGATTATCAAATGGAAAGTATTCAACAGAAGCCATTAAAATCATCAAATCCATTGCATTTTTTTAGCAGAAGCCTGTTTCTACTGCACTGTGAAAGAACAGCAAAGCTTTATTACTATTTAATGTGATTGGGCGAAGGATCCTGCTGTGTGTGTGTTATATCTCTGTTATTGTTAGTCTTGAGTTGAATTGCACTATCTTGCTATTACAAACATCTCATGAGTGAAACACCAAGGTGACTTCATTTCTCCTGTAAACTACACCATACCTTTAGGTTTTAATATATTCTCTGATTCAAACAGTCTAGTTCTCTCTGTCCCATCCATATTAGCTCTGTTGATTGTTGGTGTCTCGCCATCATCAATCCAGTAGATTTTTCTGTAATAAGGTTTTTTTTAAAAAAATTATGAAGTCCAATTAAAAGTTTGTCTTAAAAGTTTTCAAGTATAAAAAACCTGCCTACACGTTTAGGTAAACGACTTATGTAAAACAAAAAATGTGTGTAGTGAACGATCATGTCCTCATTTGCATATAATATGCATGCAAGTATGCAATAATGTTTTCGGTATTGCAGTGCTATGCAAATATCATTGCTAGTATCTGCACACACCAGTGCAAGTAATCTCTGCTATATGTAGTATATCAACAACAGTTTTAGTTTGCCTATAGCTTGATTTCCATAGTAGTATATCAACAATAGTTTTAGTTTGTGTCTATCTTAGTTTGTCTATAGCTTGATTTCCATAGTAGTATCTCAACAATAGTTTTAGATAGTGTCTATCTTAGTTTGCCTACAGCCTGATTTCCATAGTAGTATATCAACAATAGTTTTAGATAGTGTCTATCTTAGTTTGCCTACAGCCTGATTTCCATAGTAGTATATCAACAATAGTTTTAGATAGTGTCTATCTTAGTTTGCCTACAGCCTGATTTCCATGGTAGTACATCAACAATAGTTTTAGTTTGTGTCTATCTTAATTTGCCTACAGCCTGATTTCCATAGTAGTATATCAACAATAGTTTTAGTTAGTGTCTATCTTAGTTTGCCTATAGCCTGATTTCCATGGAAGTATATCAACAATAGTTTTAGTTTGTGTCTATCTTAGTTTGCCGATAACTTGATTTCCATAGTAGTACATCAACAATAGTTTTAGTTTGTGTCTATCTTAATTTGCCGATAGCTTGATTTCCATAGTAGTACTTTGGGCTCATTTGCTAACTTTGCAGATAAGCCTTCCTAAGCCTGTTTTAAATAATCTAAAGTTAATAGATTATACAAAAACCTTACCCTTCTTTTGGATTAAGAGCGATAGATTTGGGTTGGTTCAAGTCTGTATTCACGATAGTATTACGGAATGATCCATCCAACTTGGCGACATTGATGGCCTGTTTATTACTATCATAGCTACTCCAGTACAAGTTTCTGGATATCCAGTCAATGGCTAACCCATATGGATTTGGTGCTCCTGTTGATTACAAAGCAATGTATGAGGAAATCAATCACAGAGACCAAAAAAAGCCTGTCTCTCAAAATTTAGCTGTAGATAGGACAGTACCATATAGTTACTTTGGAACAGTAAATTGGAAACGAATGCAACGTTTCGATCCGCCTACCACGGACCTTGATCACACAATGATTTACCTATTCAGCGTTAATGTTACTGTAATGTTACTGGTGGAATTAATATGTCCGTAAATTGATGGTAGTTGGTATCCTTGGTTCCTGTTCATGATGGGTCTCCTCTGTCTGATGTAGATAGTCAGAGAGAAACAATGACGCTGAATAATTAAATCATTGCATGATCAAAGGTCTGTTGTAGACGGTTCAAAACATCAAATTTGTTTCCAATTTACCATTCCAAAGTAACTATATTGTACTGCCCTATTGATTCTTGGAACCATGAACAATATATTCTCCGATGTTTTTAAATGTTACTGTTGTTAATCAAACAATATTCTCTCTCACTTGAAAGAGGTATCATCCAACTAAAATGTCCACATGAACTGGACTGATTAAAGCCAATAGGCAAACCAATCCACAAAACCCTGTTCATTCACTGGTTGATTCTTACCACTGGTAAGTTTTAATGCCACTGCCACCATAATCTCCTGTCAACCCCCCCCCCCCCACACCCCTTCCTCACCCCTTTCCCCACCCCAACCATCCAGTAACCTCATCTGCCTACTGGTCAATACTATGGATAACAGTTTCAATACCACTGCCACCATCACCTCCCGTCAACTTCCACCCCTTCCCTCTACCCCACCCTCTACACTACCCCCAACCATCTGATAACCTCACCTATCTACTGTTCAATACTTACTATGGATAACAGTTTCAATACCACTGCCATTGATAAACACTCTCTTGATGGCATTCAGCTTGATGTCTGACCAATAGATTCTCTGTTCTACAGCATCAAAATCAACAGCCGTTGCATTTTCCAACTCTGGTACTGTCAGTGAGGGTATTACGTTATAATAACCGTCATCTAGACGAACTCCTCTCAGTTCAGTTTGACGAGTGAAGAGAAGGAAATGATTATCATCTGTATGCAAAATAAAAGTAAAACAAATTAAAACTTTAAGTAAACAATACTCTTGTTTCAACAATAAACTTTAAGTTAAGGATACCTTTGTTTTAAACAATAAACTTTAAGTTAAGGATACCTTTATTTCAATACAAATCCTCTTTTTCAGAATAATTAGATATTACCCAATATTTTTCTTTGTTCAGCCAAGAAAAATATGAGTGATCTATGGGGCCTTTGTCACCTGCAAAGGGCTTCAAATCTTCAAAGCAATCACAATCAACCTTTCAAAAAGTTTCAAATTTTCTAACCAATCAGAAAGAACCCACCAAAGGGGCTTCAAATTTTCTAACCAATTACAGTGAACCATTCAAAGGGCTTCAAATTTTCTAACCAATCAAAACAAACCTTTCAAAGTGCTTCAAATTTTCCACCCAATCAAAAGAAAACTTTCAAAAAGCTTTACATGGCAACTTTGCCAGTGCCTCTCTAGTTGACCTACCTTGACAAGTTCTTTGATCAGCACCCAGTCTGGTCAAATGTGGACATTTACAAACCGCTCGGTTGGATGATCCCAACACACAAAGATGACTACAAGTAGCTTTAGCACACGGATTGGAACCTAAAAATAAGAAAATACACAAATAACTGTTAACTATTAAATCAGGGATGTTTTTCACATTGTTCAGATATCGAGGAAAGCAGCAGTGCTCTATGATTAACCAAGTAACCTATACCATGTATACCCCAAGGTACACACAGAACAGGAAGTAGAGCGCCACCATGTGGCAAATTTTGGAAAGGGTTATTCCAGTCTTGTATGTGAATTACTGTAACCATTTACCTGCTGGTTGTCTTGTACTGTGGTAGATCTGTGCATCAAACGGCTGTGTGTTTGTGTTGGCAATGACACTGACATTGGCCCCAGTCCACTTGTTAGCTTTCACGACAGAGTTACTTCGCCAGTCAGTCCAGTAAACTTGACCTTCAAACACTGCCACGGCAAATGGATGTGACAAATACTCATGACCATGAAGAATAACTTGAACATCAGAACCAGAGTACCGGGCAGAGTGGATGGAGTCAGATCTGAAACACAGAGAGAAAAAATATGCTTTAGACACACATCACAGTATGCCTTATTTGGTAACATTGTTCCATAATTAGCCTTATTAAAATGGTTATCATTTACATAGCTGGCATGAAGCCAAAAAATACTTCCTTTGCCATATTTGGTAGCATTGATTCCATATTTAGCACTTTGGGAAATACTAATTTACAAAACTGGCATCCATCCAAAAACTTTTCACATAACCATATTTGGTAACAATGATGCTATATTTAGCAATAAGAAAACAGGGATTCACAAACCTGCCATCAATTCTGAAAATTCTCATATTACTCTATTTGGTAGTAATGACTCCATATATAGCAATACACACATTACCATATTTGGTAGTAATGATTCCATATATGGTAATAAGAAATAATTTACACACCTGGCATCAATCCAGAAAATTCTCATTTCTAGATAGTCAATACTGAGACCATTTGGCCAACCACCTTCTAGTGTTGTCACGTTCAGTATAATGGACCTTTCGTCTCCAGACATTGAAGCACGCTCTATGCGTGGATGACTGCTATCCCAGTCAGTCCAGAACAATAATCTGGCAAAAAACCACAAAATGTTGAAATTTCACCACAAACTAGACCGAGGTCAAACAAGATTTAACGTGGTCATATGGATGAGGATTGAGTATTTATTTTGGATTTTTAATTTATAAAACAATTCTATTATGGCTTCCTACTTGAAAAATCAATGTGAAACAACATAGACAAAGTCCTTGTTTGTAACTCAATACATTGCAAAATATATGTATAAAACATTTGTTACTGCCATTTCAAATCTAATACAAAATAACCACAATGCAATGCACCTGCCATGCGTATGTTGGCAATGCTCAGCGTGTTCATCGTTCTCCTGTTGGAATTAACTTCACTTGTATTTCGAGTGCTAAAATAGCACACTAAGGTGAAATTTCTCTCTTCCTTGATTTTGTATATCAACAAAAGTCTCGACTGATCCACCCTATGATTTGACCCCCTAAGCGTGTCATGCGCCAGATATGCGACTAGACCCTCTAAGCTGTTTGCTGTCGGATTAAATTCAACAGATTAATTCGACGTTTATTCCTGGGTCATATTTATTCCAGGCTTGTGTCAACTTCAATACAATTAGATTAGGTGCATGTGAAGTTCAATGTTTCTCCCAGGGCCTTAGATGGTAAATGAGATACAATGCATTAGTTTCATTTGCTTTCACTTATCAGTACAGAGCTGGTATGGATCTGAACATTGATGGAAGTGACGTATGAGCCTTGGTAGACATTTCTTGTTGCATTGACAGTGTTAACCTTACAATCACAATTACGGCTGTCGACAATATGTTTAATGTAAATTCCCTACGTCACTTCCGCCTAAGTTTAACTAGATTCGAGCGCCATGTTGACAAGTGAAAATGAATGAAACCAACGCATTTCATCTTGTTTCACATCTCAGGTTATTTTGAAACTTTTGTATATATCCACAAAACATCCTTTACCTTGAAGAATTGAAACTATTTCAGTCTAAGAACTTGAACAGAATAAACACCAAGACCTCTTGGTGTCTCTAACTTATTTCGCTATCAGGGAAAGGATAACACTTATTTTGTCATTCGTACATACATCTACCACATACATGATTTCACAAAGTTACCCACAATACTTCACAACTCACCCTTCTCTTGGATCCAGTGCAATGGCTCTTGGGCTTTCCATGCCACCAGCAATCAGGGTGGTTCTCATAGAACCATCAGTTTTTGACACTTCAATCTGATCTAAGTTGCTCTCCACCCAGTACAAGTTGTTTCCAATCCAGTCCACGGCTAGGCCCTCGGTGGTGGCTAAACCAGTTTCTACTATGGGTTCAACATCAACCAAACCTGGGATTGGAAGGACATACACATAAAATTATTCAAAACTTTGTTAATATCATCGAATATTTAATGATGAAATGAACAAACTAGAGGTCAGTGTGGGTAGAATTCTGACTAAAGACCTCTCATCTCAGTATTGGCCAGTATGGGGAAAAGCCTATATAATAACCTTTCACCTAAGTTCTGGTCAGTATATGGAGAGAATTCTATTATGACCTTTGACATTAGTGCTGGTCAGAGTGAGGAAAACCATGTGTGATGATCTAAGTCCCGGTCAGCATGGGGAGACACCTGTTAACCTCTGACTTAAGTGTTGGTCAGGGTGAGAAGAACCCTATGTAATGACCTCTGACCTCAGCACACTGATCAGTGTGAGGAGAATCCTGTGTAATGACGTTTGACCTCACCTGCATTTTCACCAACCTCTGATGACATCTTGCCGCGGTAGATTTTATCATCGACAACGTCAGTCCAAAACAGGTAGCCCAGTTCATAGTGGAAATCTAGCGCAATACTGTTACGTAGGTTGGTAATTAGCGATGAGAATTCTTGAGTTCGTACATTGATTCGCCGTAATTCATGGCGATTTGAAAAGATCAGATACGGTGTCGCGGGATCTGAAATTTACAAAACATACATCAATCTTGTTATAATACAATTTCCACTATTACAACAAATGGCCAACATATATGCATTGATATACATAGTACATTACATTAACATAAAATACACAAGGAAATTAGCATGCTATTCTCAAAAGCAGGTCACATCTGGTCAAACTGCCAGTATACATCACATTTATATGAGCCAACCAATGATATCCATTGTATCATTTAGTGTGTGAAACCACCTGGTCAATCTACAAATCACAAACATTGGCTTATTCACAGTTTATCATCAATAGCCAATGAATGACAATCTTAAGCTTGTATCCAAAAAAAATGTTCAGTTTATCAAGGATACACTATAAACATTCACTACTCCAAAGTCAATTCATGATTTTCACATCACTCGCATTACATGAAACTGCCGCAAAATAGCCAATGGCCAGCCCTGTACCATTCTACTATATGAAATCATCTGGCCAATCAACCAATCATAAACACTAACTGTAATTCATCAACATAAGAACCCAATCAGTGATACTTTCGCATTGACTAGAACGCAGAACCCATCTGGTCAATCAACAAATCAAATACAAACTACCAACCACCACTAGCCAATGAACTACAGTGTATCATAGACTATATGCATTTTAATATTTATACCCAGATGTACATCTTTTAACTCACCTGTACTCTTACAGGACCAGTCATCAGATTCCATTTCATACCCTTCATAACAGTCACATAGAACAGGTCCCCAAGATCCTTTGACATTCACACAGATCTGACTGCAACGTCCTCTTTCAAGGCAATAATCTTGAACTAAAAATTGGGGGGAAAACGATAATCATTACTTTTCCCAGAAGTACTCAGCAGTTTTAAAAGAGTGTATTTTGAAGATGAGATTACTAAACATGGCAAACGTTTTACATAATACAAACAACAAATGAGTTAAAGAGAAATGTTGATACAGGGATAAACTTTGGGCTCTCCAAATTCATGAATTTTACATCACTCACATTACATGCAACTGCCGCAAAAAAAAAACACCAAGTTGAAACTTGCTTCTCATTCATTGTTCAGTGAAGGTCTTTGCTGTGGAAATGCACTGTTTTCATGGGAGTCAGCAGACATACATATGTAGCAACAGAACATGAATATTCATGAATACTTTATTTGAAGGTAATATGCACTTTGGAATCATGAATATAAATAAATAAATTAATATGTAGTACAGATGATAATGCTACTAATCAGTCCATGTACCCTTTTACACTTCTAAGCTACGATAACGTCTCAGTTCCAATGTCATTAATCAACATTAACTGGGGGGGGGGGGGGGGGGGGGGCACTGTTTGACATCCTTACAGTGTCCATATGGATGAGGATTTGGTATTTATTATGGATTTTTAATTTATGAAACAATTTTATTATGGAATCCTACTTGAAAAGTCAATTTGAAACAACATAGACCAAGTCAGTGTTTGTCACTCAATAAATTGCAAAAAGCTAAAAAATGTGTCAAAAATGTTTGTCATTGTACATACAATAACAAACATTTTCCACACCTATCAGTCTTTTGCCGTTTCTTGAGTTACAAACATGGACTTGGAATATGTTGTTTGATGTTGACTTTTCCAGTAGGAAGCCATGATAAAATTGTTTTACAAATTAAAAATCAAATATAAATATGCAATTCTCATCCATATAGCCACTGTAAGTTCTCTCTTCTGAGAAATCCATAATTAATTTTCAAGGCAATTTGGGTTTGCTTTGTTGAAATATTTTGAAAGCTCCTCTATGCCAAACTAAGGGGTACTGTTATGAGCCTCGTTAGCTTAGCCTCCTTAGCTTACTGATCATTTCTTTTCAATCAAAATTATACCTAATGGCTACAAGTGTAACCATCAGTCAACATTATTATGTCTCCAATCAATATCATCATTTACCTAGGGAGCAATGACAGGACTACTTAACTCACCTATACGTGAACAATGTGTACCATTCATGCTCAATGACATTCCTTCTGGACAAGCACACCTGTGACCATCTGGTGTATTGTGACAAATATGGCTGCAGTCAGCAAGACCACCTCGACTTTCACATTCTCGGGAATCTGAAAATTACAATTAAAATTTGGGCTGATGTATTATCTTTCTTATTGGGTTCAATGAACTTTTTGACATCTCACTCAACTTTACTATGCAATTATGTTAACACATTACATCCCCACACTACACTCAAAGTGCAGTGCAAGTACTTTGTGTATTGGAATTGTTGTTTTCTTTTCATTGTTGAACTTTCTTTTTATGTGGTATGTAATGTTTTAAATGAGTGGTAACAGGGAACAGGCCAAAATCAGCTGTCCTTGTTTCATGGCTACCCTGTTTTTAAATAAATACTACTACTACTTCTACTGTTACTGCTACTGCTACTACTACTACTACTACTACTACTACTACTACTATGTGGCAAGGCTTGAACAAACAACAAACATGCAATTCAATGTAAGCAATTGACATGGGGCACATATATCCTTAAAGAAGGTCATGTGACTCCACCCTAGCCAATGACAGGTCCTTACTGCAGCGTTCTCCTTCATCTGACCCATCATCACATTCCTCTACACCGTTACATATGGATTCCACATCCAGACATATGGGTGGTACACCACAACTCCACTTGGGGGGTGGACAGTCGTCCACTGGGGGAGCTGTAAAGAGAGGTCAGAGGTCAAATGTCAACAGAGGTCAGCGTTCAACTAGACGCATCACTGATCAAGGTTCAACTCAGACGTCAAAATCAAACTTGTAGAAGGCTTGGAGATCAAAGTTCAACTCATGCTGAAGTTCACTTTTAGATGTCTCAGGCGCAAAGTTCAACTTGGGTCAAAGGTCACTTTAAAAGCCTCAGAGATCAAAGGTCAACTAAGATAAAATCAATGACTGGTTCCAATATAATGACATTGCATAGTCATAACTGTTATTCGGTTACAAACTTTTGGAAGTAGAAATTATGAAAATACATGTTGACTTACGACATCCCTCTTCGTCGGAATTATCATCGCAATCGCTGTCTTCGTCACAGCGCCATCGTCTGGCAATACAGTGACCACTGTCACACGTAAACTGAGTTAGGGGGTTACACGTCCTTGTAATATCAGCTGTACAGTAGGAAACAAAGAACTTCAAAATGTAACCTCACTTAAGGGGTCACAAGTCTGGAGTATTAGCTTGGTAGCGAGAATCCAGAACTGTTACGTTTAAACTGACTTGGGTAGGGGAATACATCTTTGGAGTTTTAGCGCCATGAAAAGACTCAAACAAATGTAACCTGACTTAGGGGGTCACATGTCTTTGCAGGATTAGCTGAAGAGAAAGTACTGTACACCTAGAAATTTTCACTTATTTTGAAAACTGAAAAAAAAATAAGAAGTGACTAAAATGCCTTCATATGCATTAACACAATTTACCAGTCTGGTAATTAGTAAAAATTAGTCTTTGAAAACTAGCTGAAGACTAAAATCTGAAAAAAATTTCTAGTGGTGAAAACATCTAGGTTTACAGTGTATGGTATCAAAGAGCTGTCTAATGTACACTGACTTAGGGGGTCACAAATCTTTGTATAGATATTTCAAAATCACCAACTACAAAATAAACATACTGTTTACTTACGACAATTCAATTCATCGGAACCATCACTACAATCATTTTCTGCATCACATCTCCATCGATTAGTTATACAGCTATCGTCATGGCACTGAAATTCATCACCATGACAACCAGCTGGTGGTCGAGTAGCTGAAAAACAGTCCAAGATGTACATAATACATGAATGCTCTTAAAATTTGGTACAATTTTATAACACACCCAATGACAAGATTCTATTGTATAAGTTTGTTTTGATTGATTTATATTATATAGATTGCATACTGTTAGTTCAGATGTTGTTGTTGTTGTTGTTGTTGTTGTTGTTGTTGTTGTTGCTGCTGTTTTTTGTTGATGGTGGTAGTTTTTGATTGCATGTTGACTTTGTCTGCAATATGATGTTGGTGGGTGATGATGATAATGATGACGATGATAAAGATGATTTTCATTTGAAGATATCAAGGGTTGTCGTCATCATCATCATTATTATTATTATTGACATAAGGCAAAAAGAGAATTGTTTCTGGTCAAGACAGTTTGTCAAAAATGGTGTAACGGCACAATTTTTTTTAACTATCATTATATTTAACAAGTTTGTCACTCAGTCTGGTATTTATGGCAGTTACTGTTCTTTTTATATAGTACTTTAGAGCAAGTGTGTACATGTATGTACGTGGGGCAGATGTTATTTGCTTGTTCATGATTGGCTCTGCAGTTGTCTTAACTGAAGTAGGGAATGCTATTTTTGTGTTTGCCCACAGATATGCAGACTGCATGGGCTGGACAAACAAAAAAAGATGCGTGGGTATTTTTAAGTGATGCGCATGCTGACCAGAGATAATTATCTTTTTTTTTGACATTACATTGTGGTAACATTAAGAGAATGATTATTCAATTCAAATCCAGAAACTTACGACAGTCCTCCTCATCTGAACCATCACCACAATCGTTGTCGCCATCACAGCGCCACGCTAAACGAATACATCGTGGCTCAGAAACACATGTGAATTCCGTTCCATTAGCACATGTATGTGTTGGACACCTCTCTTCATCAGAACCATCAACACAATCGTTGTCTGTAGATGTAAGCATATCAAGTAATTTGACTTTCACTGATGTGACATGGGTTAATACAGTTAAAATGATGTAGGCTTAGTTTTTCACTGATGTGACATGACATTACAATACACACCCTCAGACAACTTCTAATGCAAGAGAAATAATTACATAGGGGTCGTGCACCATGGGGATGTAGAAGTAGCTAAATGTTGATTATCAGTTAACAAATAAACAATTGCAGCCATTAAAATCATCAAGTCCAGGTGTAATGTTTTCATTAGACGCCTGTTTTTACTGCAATGTGAAAGAATAGTAATGCTTATCAGTGTTCAATGTGATTGGGCAAAGGATCCTGCAGTGTTTATTGTGTCTCTGTTATTGTTAGTCTAGAGTTGAAATATGTTTATCTCTGTGTGATAATATGTAATGTTGCATGAGTGAAACACCAAGCCTACATCATTTTAGCTATATCTTAGCAGATTTTGTTCATAAAAAAAATCTGTTTATTCAACCCCACAGTGATAAAAGATATGTGAACTAACCAGTCAGCTATCAACAATCCTCTTAGTCACCAACACACAAAAGTTTACAAATATGACAAAACGTACCTCCATCACATCGCCACGTTTCAGGTATACAAACCCCATTGTTACAGGCATACTGCAATCGTTCACAGGTTGCATAACCTAGACAGGAAAAACAAATAAGTTATTTCTTCAGATATAAAAGTCTCCTAGCTGGTCGCTCATGAAATGGTCCTTCAGTAATTGTATATTGACTTTATGCGATTGTTTATGAGGTATTGTTATAAAAACATGCATGACATTGCCATGGTTTCATCAGTAAGTTATCAGAAAACACATTCTCCATGTAACTGTGACATCAATAAGCAAAGAAAGTCATCTTTTTTCCATTAAATAAAAGTTGACAAGAAAATAAAGAACTAAATTCAAACTTCTGCAAAAGCCTAAGCAGGTATAAAACGAGCTGAAGATTTTGGACATATTTGTACTCATTTACAGCTGGTTAAGTAGCAAATACAGACTGAGGTTAAGAAGTAAATACAGAAGAACTCACTGCACTGTTCAGGTTCATCTGAATTATCGCCACAATCATTCTCACGGTCACACCTCCATGCAATGGGAACACATCGGCCAGTATCACACTTAAACTGACTAGCTCCACATGTTCTGGCTGTAAATATAAACATATTACATTTAGTTTTGGCTAACACGCTAGAAAAGAGGATGAATGTACCTGCATTGGAGATGCCACCCTACTGTGAGTATAATTATTCAACATCAGAAGATAAACTGTGTGAAGACCTTGCATACAAAATAGATTTTGTTTGCATCTGTCCTAATTAGTCAATAGTTTGTCTGCCAGTCATATTTTGACATTGTCGATAGTTTGTTTGCCAATGTCATATTTTGACATTGTCGATAGTTTGTCTATCAGTCATATCTTGACATTGACGATAGTTTGTCTGCCACTGTCATATCTTGACACTGATGATAGTTTGTCTGCCACTGTCATACCTTGCCACTGATGATAGTTTGTCTGCCACTGTCACATCTTGACATTGTCTACAGTTTGCCTGCCACTGTCATATCTTGACATTGTCGATAGTTTGTCTGCCAATGTCATATTTTGACACTGTCAATAGTTTCTCTGCCATTGTCATATTTTGAAATTGTCAATAGTTTGGGAAAAGGGACATTTACATACTATCACAGTTGCTCTCATCGCCACCATCACTGCAGTCTTCATCATTATCACAAACCCATCTCTGTGGAATACATTTATTTGAAGTACACTTGTACTGGTCAGTACCACAGGTAGTGTTACCTGGGGGCAAAAAAAGAAATAAAAATGTATCAAGAAAGAGACATTTCAAATGACAAGTAATGTACCATTTCTGTTATCATTTTGAGAGATTCTTCATCATGCACAATGTCTTTTGGTAAACCTTCTGCATGATCGCATAATGTCACACAAGGTCAATAAATGAACTTTGTTCTTGTAAGTTGTAGGGGAAAGGGGGTCTGATGTCAATGCAATTGCTGAACTTCAGTTTCGCACTTCCAACCAAATTTGAAAACTTTCACGCCTTGGATGATAAAAGGTTCTGTATTTACTAATGAGATGTTGATAAGTTGATACAAATTTACTTCACATGTAATATACAGTGTTGTATTTCCAGTTAGTATGTTAATGTGTTTACCATCATGTTTTTACATTGCATCGATCGTAGTGGTGTGACTGCTACAAATTCCATAAACATGTCAATGTCGCATGAGGTTCATTTCTTGAGTTTGTGTGACATTATGCATTGTCCCTTATCATTCATAAATATTGATTCTGTTTTGTTCATTGATGAATGCCTATGTTCATCATCATTAATTAAAGTCGATTTCTTCCCCCTGGCGGGGGGTCACCGACTGTCCTTCTTTCCATCTGGCAATCACATTCCTCCATTTCTGCCTGTTCCCATAGTCAAAAACTGTTAATATTTCAATACTGACAGACGTGAAGAATATAACTTACTACACAATTCTGCTGTTTCATCTGATCCATCTCCACAGTCATCATCACCGTCACACTTCCAAGCTGCTATTATACACCGACCGTTATGACAGGCCAACTCATTGGCATCACAACTCGGATCACTTGTCTCATCAGGGTTGTCTAAACAGGAAAGATTGTATACATGTACAACTCATCAGAACCAACTAAATAAATTGTACATAACTCATCAGATCCGTCTATACAAATGCATTGTACATAACTCATCAGATCCGTCTAAACAAATGCATTGTACATAACTTATCAGATCCATCTAAATAAATGCATTTTCATAACTCATCAGATCCGTCTAAATAAATACATTGTACATAACTTATCAGATCCATCTAAATAAATGCATTTTCATAACTCATCAGATCCGTCTAAATAAATCATTGTACATAACTTATCAGATCCATCTAAATAAATGCATTTTCATAACTCATCAGTCCACCTAATTAAATGCATTGTACATAACTTATCAGATCCATCTAAATGCATTGTATATAACACATCAGATCCGTCTAAATAAATGCATTTACATAACTCATCAGATCCATCTACACAAATACATTGTACATAACTCATCAGATCCATCTTAATGCATTGTATATAACTCATCAGATCCTTTCTAAATAAATGCACTGTACAAAACCCACCAGACTCACCACACAATATTGTTCAATGCACACAAAATCATAAATGTACAGGGCAGCATTTTTGACAGAATTTGCTGTTTTTTGTATTAACATACTAAATGGCCATACACCATGCCATGTGAATGCCAGTATGGGTAACCAGGGGTATTTGCACTCATGCTTGCATAATGTTATAGACTGTATGCAATGACATCAACATTATACTGGAATGTGGTTTTCTGTGAAGAATTTTAACTTGAGTAAAAAAAATTATAAACTAAGCTTGTGCCACTTTAATCTCATCTCTCAATGAGTGTATCATCTTAAATTGGAGACTAGAGTGCATAAGACATATTTCTTGAAGTTTCACAGCTCATATTAAGATTATTGTAATTGAACCTGTTTGGGGAGATACTTACCAGTACAACTCACTTGATCTTGTGACAGCTGTTGACCATCTGGACAGGCACATACTTTACCACCTGGTATAGCTAGACATAGTGTACTACAACCACCATTGTTTACTGAACACTCATTGGTATCTGTAAAAAATCAACAAACGACACAAATCAATTAAACCTTAGAATATAGACTGACTTGTGTCAAATACAAGTAGTGCATCTTTTTCTATTAATGAGTTCATCATTCATTTTAACCATTAATTTTGTTGGTTTGTTTGTACCACATAGAAATGTGAATGAGTGAGGTGCCTTTATCTGCTTGTTTAGTCTCCTATCTGTACCTGACTTCGTATGTCCCCCTATCTATCTGTACCTGACTTCGTATGTCCCCTATCTGAACCTGTTTTCTTAAATTATCCAATCTATATTTGATTTATTCAATTCCCAATATCTTTACTAAGTTCATTCACACTCCCTCTCTTAACACATATTCACACTCCCTCTCTCAACATATAATTCACACACCTTGTCTTAACATATATTCACACCTCCTCTCTTAGCATTTTTTTACCCTCTCTCTTAACATATATTCACACATCCTGTCTTAACATATATTCATACCCCTCTCTTAACACATTCACACCCCCTCTCTTAACATATTCATACCCCCTCTCTTAACATATATATATATATATATTCATACTCCCTATCTTAACATATATTCACATACACACTCTTCTATCTTACCTGATTTATTCCCTCCTGTCTTTATTCACACCTCCTATCTTACCATTTTTTTCCGACTATCTTCACAGGATTCATTCAGTCCACCTATCTTTACCAGATTTATCCCCCCCCCCCCCCCCATCATTCTTTACTGGATTTATTCACACTATCATTACCTGTTTGGAGGTCTGCATCATATACTCTAATTTCAAATACAGGTGGTGTCTCCTCTCTCATAAGCTCAGCACGATTATTTCTGACACTGTACTTGAAGATTTTACCACTTCTATATTCAGACCAGTACAAGTAGTTTTTGTAAAATACCAAACCAAAGGGATGTTGAATGTCAACACTTTGTAAACCATCTCCTGGCTGGCGTGAGGCAATCTGAAATATCACAAGGTGGAGTTAGACAAATCCTATCTCATGAGGCAATCTGAAATATCACAAAGGGAAGTTGGGCAAATCCTATCTCATGATGCAATCTGAAATATCACAAAAGTGGAGTTAGGCAAATCTTATCTCATGAGGCAATCTGAAATATCACAAAGTAAGAGTTAAGCAAATCCTAACAACTAACAATGTCACCAAGGTGTTAGTTAGTCCCTCTACAACTTTAAATTTCATACATATAGAACATATAGAGTTAGGCAAATCCTAACTACTTCTACTCTAGTTCCTATATCAACATAGAATTTCACATCAGAGTTAGGCAACTTGCAATGTACATGTTTGTAGTTCCTATATCAACATGATATTCCACACAAGCAGTATGTAGAGTGCCTTAGACAAAGTATATCAGCCTGAATCAGATGACTTGTGTGAAGGTGGGCAGATTTTATTGAATTCCTTTTGTATACACAACATGTCAAGTGGCAACTACAAATTTGATTCCATAAGATGCCCAGCTTTGAATAATTTTGATTAATTTTATCAATAATTGTTTTTTTTAACTTTCTAATGTAAAATAAACATCTAACTTATGGGAAGAGATAACTTTTTTTTCATTTGAATCTAGAATAATAACTCAGCTTACCGTTCTTCTATTGGATTGATCTAAATTGATCACCTCAATCTTGTCATACATGGCATCACACCAGTAAAGTTTACCGCCCTCTCTGTCCAGTGTTAATCCATTGGGCCATAACATTTCACTACCAGCTGTTGATGTGACAAAGTCAATCCTATCCGAACCATCCATCTTGGCACGTTCAATTTTGGCTTGTGGACCTGCATCTGCATCTTCAGCCCAGTCTGTCCAGTAGAGATATCTGAAGTCAACAATATACATGACATTATACCAAGCACAAGCCAAGATATGGTCTTTAAACAGAAAATATGGTTTAACGATATATACCCTGGTCATTCTACATCACGACAACCCATGTCACTGGTTCAGCAGTGCTCAAAATATGGGTCAAAACGTTTCAAATCACCATTAGTTTTCCTGATTTTTTCATGAATTGTGCTTGAGGAGGTCAACCTATATTATTTCTCAATATTTTTCTCCAGTCAGCCAGAAAATAGTCATGACAGACAAGGCCCCTTAGGTGACCTGTCTTTTTCTTGGCTGAACAAGAAAGATATTGGTGAATAATATCATACCACACACAAGCCAAGCTGAACAAGTTTAAACAAAATATATGGGATATATATCCAGGTTGTACTACTCATAATTATGCACATTTACATTATTGGTTCTGCAAATGCTCCTAACATGAATCAAAAATTAAAAATCAATATTATTTTTCCAAATTTTGAAAATTATTATAATTATATTATTACCAAAATTGACAAAATCTTCCTTCATTCAGCCAGATATGTGTGAACGAAGGATTTTGTCACTTCTAGTCTATCGACTCCTATGGTACCAACTCATAGCCGAACAAAGAAAAATATTTGGAACACTATTTCAGTACTAAAATATTTATCAGTGATTTCTAGTATTGTGATGGTACACATACTTGCTTTGCAGTGCATTGAATATAATCAACATTATTGCATACATATATGCAAATGAGAACTAAACCATTCAAATAATCCATGTACACAAATTATGTAAACTGAAAAACAGACTGTTACCATTGTTACACCATTAAAAATATAAAATCAATGTCATGAATGATTTTTTGTATTGGTTGAGGGGGACGGAGGGGGGGGGGCATTTCCACTTACCCATTTTTGGGATCAACCACAATAGCACGGGGGTGTCCCATCTCTTCCTTGATGAGTGTCTTTCTATGATGACCAGTTAAATTAGCAACACTAATGGATTTGAGGCCATCATCTGTCCAGTAAATATTCTTTCCCATCCAATCAATTGCAATTCCTTCGCAGTTATTAATTGCTAAAATTTCAATACAGCATGGTGTCAACAAATATTTACATGTAGTGCACTCAAACACAGATGTTCTCTCATTTACATGTAGTGCACTCAAACACAGATGTTCTCTCATTTACATGGAGTACACTCAAACACAGATGTTCTCTCATTTACATGGAGTACACTCAAACATAGATGTTCTCTCAGTAACATGCCATACACTCAAACACTAACATTTTTCCCAATTACATGTAGCACTCTCAAACACAGAAGTTCTAACTCATTTACAATTACACGCAAACACAGGTTTCTCATTTACATGTAGCACACTTGAACACTGATATTCTCCCTCATTTACATGTACATGTACATATTACCAACATCTTTGGAAAACCCAAATATTGTGCCAATCTAAAAGGAATCATCTATATGGTACCAACTTAAAGTGGCAATATGGATGAGAATTTGGTATTTACTTTGGATTTTTATTTGATAAAACAGCTTCACTATGTTTTTCTACTTGAAAAAATAATGCGAAAGAACATATACCAAGTCCATGTTCATAACTCAATACATTGCAAAAAGATGCAAAAAGTGTAAAAAGTTTGTTATTGTACGTACAATATCAAACATTTTACACATTGTTTAATGTTTTGCCGTTTATTGAGATGTGAACATGGACTTGGTATATGTTATTTCACATTGTTGTAGAAAAACATAGTGAAACTGTTTTATCAAGTAAAAATCCAAAATAAATACCAAATTGTCATCCATATGGCCACTTTAGGGAAACACCTATACAACGCCAACCTAAAGGGAAACGCCAACAAGTAACTTACCTGTATCAATGAGAGTTTCTGTTATGATGGTATTTTTTTTCTGACGACCAATGACAAAATTTGTACTATCTGTATAGTAAATATAGCCCTCATTGTCATTGGCAATGTAGAAATCGACACCACGTGGATTTCCTAGATTCTCAACAGGAATCATAACATCCTCTTCCTTATTTTTATCTAGGGACATTCCTTTGATGCTTCCTGGCTGTCCTTTCCCAAAGAATATGAACTGGGGTTCTAGGGATGCTGTAAGGAAAACTAACTATCAGTATTTCAATGTTAACAGTTGGGTGAACCCATCACCAAACTAAAGTCAAAATATGGCGTAAGTGCATTTCAATTGGTTGTTGCAGATGATATGAAGCACTCTACAAGGTCTACTCTGATTGGTTATAAGACAATGGAAAGAATACACTAGATTCTGTATTGTTAATGATTACAGAGTAGTAATGTATGCTGTCCAATCAGTGCATACCTTGTAAAGGCTGCATATCGGCCTAATATTTCATACATTAATTTATTTTTCTTTTAATTACACATTTTTTGGCAAGACAGCGCATCATAGTTCAGCTATTTCATCTTTACTTTTCATGACACACCATTCTGTCACAGTTTGGAAGAAGATATGTTTTCATGATCAATTTTTATGCATACTAACATATTTTATAATTTGGTAATATGTGTGAAATATTTTGTGAATTTAAAAAAAAATGGAAAATGACACCCTAAGCTTGTCAAGAAAATCAATAGTGGACATTGTATGGGGGGAAAAGGAATCTTGGTGAAATTCCATGAAAATATCGAATTCAATCTGAAACGTTACAAAAATACTGGTCCAAAAAATTCTGGTTCAAAATTTTGTAAAAACTCGAAGACAAAGTTTTTTCTTTTCCTTGGAAAATCAGTCTTATCGCTTCCTTAATTTTAAGTTAAAAGTGCCTTTCTGAATACTGAACATCAACGACAAAAAAGAAATATAAATGGTGACTTTTATCCAAACCATCACATAAAATTAAAAAAATTCTTGAGTTTTTTAAATCTTATGAAAATGTTATTCATAAAAACAAAAACTGAAGAAGAAAAAAATGTTATTTCTAAGGTCAAAATGGTTATATTAGTATTGCACATGAGGAAGTTCCTTTCAATGAAAATTAAGTTATCAGTGATGATAATCAAGTTATTCACAATTTATGATTTTGTAAAGTGACAATTGCCAGTAAAAAGTAAAGTATGAATCGTCAAATACATTCTGGGGCTGTAGGCTAATTCATGGTTATATCATGTCTGCATGAAAACACCATACACACTTCCAGCATTGCTAATCCAGCAAATACCTCCTTGAATGTCAAGTAAAATCACCTTAATTAAGATATTGGCTGTTCAGTTTCAATGGTGAAACTGTCAAGCATTTTCTCTATACAGCCTGTGAAGTCAGAATTTCAAACTCAGTATTTTTCATGGCTACCATGTGGAAATGTGGTCATAGTAGATTAGTACAAATAACCTCAATGTCAACACATGATATGCTAATTTTTCCTCATGGTACATACTGAGTTTAAAGTGGCCATATGGATGAGAATTTGGTATTTATTTTGGATTTTTATTTGATAAAACAACTTCACTATGTTTTTATACTTGAAAAAATAATGCAAAAGAGCATATACCAAGTCCATGTTCATAACACAATACATTGCAAAAGGATGGAAAAATGTAAAAAGTTTGTTATTGTACGTACAATAACAAACATTTTACACATTGTTTTAATGTTTTGCAGTTTATTGAGATGTGAACATGGACTTGGTATATGTTATTTCACATTATTTTTTCATGTAGAAAAACATAGTGAAGCTGTTTTATCAAATAAAAATCCAAAATAAATACCAAATTCTCATCCATATGGCCACTTTAAACTACCGAGTTCACAGGCTATGTGGAGAGGATGCTTGCCAATTCAACTATCCTGCCCACTTAAGAGGCCACCTACTAGTACTACACAGACAGTATCTCTTTGTGACTCAGGATGTTAATGCTAGGAAAACACTGAATTTACTCAATGGTATAGATTTGTATCCTTACTGTCCTATTCTATGTGACATCCGAATGTAATGTCTAAATATAACGTCCTGTACGTATAACAAGCATGTGTTCTGCGTTACACTTGCGACACCAACTTTCTACTTTGAATTTAGCAGCCCTGCAAACACAGAGTGTGAAATCTATCAAAACTCATACAGGTTATCATAAAATAATTATAGTTGGGAATCTCTTTAATATCTTAAACAAAATTAGCACTGTCATCATATGCAGTATGTAAGTAAATACATAGAAAATACGCCCATTGTCTGAATTTTGCGCTGGAAGTCTTAGGTGTTCCGATGCCTACATCATACTTCGATAAATTAGTCACATGCCCTCCGACAATAATTATCACAGCCATTGGTAAGTAAAATACATTTCAATTGCATTTGGCCAGCTTTATTTTTTTTTCATTCAGGAATAGCGTTTGCAATGCACAGCAACATGGATTGATCATGATTACACTTTCAGAGGGTGGCATGTGCAGATTAGAACAGCCTTTTTTGGATAAGATACAAAATCTTAGGTTAGTTTCTACATCATCACAGATGAAATAATTGAGCGAAAAATAAGACACGAAAAGGAGAGGATAGCTTGATTTGTCAGCCATGTAGCAGCTCACAGAGCACAAAAACGAACAAAAAAAAATTAACATAAATAGTAAGGAATGTAAATATGAAACGAAATTGTAGAAGTCGGTAAGAGAGTATTGCTGCAAAGAAAAGAACTTTAGAGACCTCTTCATGATGTCAGACATTATGAAATAACTAACACCTTTCAAAATCAATTGACTGACCAGCACTCTTTAGTGATTGGGGCAAACCCTGGTACCTAGAATACCATTTTGGTGAAATTAGGGGGTCTACAATGATTACGGTGAACCCTGATATCTCGAGTATCTTCCTGTTGAAGTTAGGGTATCTGCAGCAGTTGGGGTGTAGACTATCTTCTTGATGAAGTTAGGGGTCTGCAGAGATTGGGGAGAACCCTGGTACCTAGACTATCTTTTTGTTGAAGCTAGGGAGTCTGAAGCAATTGGGAGAACATACATATCTAGACAAACTTTTTGATGAAGCTAGGGTGTCTGTAACTGTCCAGGACAACGGAAAATTTTACCATTCAGATTATAAAAGGTATTTTTCAAAGGACAGAAAAACACAAAACGGTGTGAGGATATGAGGGTGCTAATGAATATTAACTACATGCTGACATCATGAAGTGATTTTGACATCAAAGTAAGAAGCAGGAGTCAATTATATGCAATATAACAGTGTACAGACAAAGGCAAGATAAAGAGAACGTTACTTCCTCCAGTTTTTAAAATAAATTGTTTTCAACATTAGGTGAATGTACCTTGATCTGTAAGAAAAAAGATGGGTTATGAGTTGTGAGGGTGGGGGAGACATAAGGTAGTCAGTTTTAACATGAGGTGGAACTTCCATCTATACAACTTAGTAAGAGAGGGCGGGACGCTCAATACTCCCCTTTGATCAAAGTGGTACAGTTTGTACCCGAGTCCTCGTTTTCAGGTAAAGTTAGCACGTAACACACACTAGTATGATATCGCATGGGCTACAATTCTCAGTACCTGCAATAACTTTTGACCTCATGCTAAAGGGTCAAAATAGAACAAGGTCCACTCATTTTCACACACATCAAAAGTAATGCATGTGAAACACATGAAGCGGAAGTTATGGTGTTGACAAAGAAATCGAATGTTCGTTATTTTTATGATGTGCCTTGCCAGTAATATTCTATTTCAGGTACTGAGAATTCCAAAAGTGTGCATTGTATGGTCTCTTACCACAACAGTCTCTACTTTTTTCTTTCACATTTTTTGGTTATATTCTCCGAAAATTCCCAACTTGTAACCATTTTTTAAATACATATTCTCCAATGTTCTTCAAGTGATTTCAACATATATCAGTTAAAGAACATTTCACTTTTTTCAGTTGAGGGGGTGAAGATAAAGGAGGCCATTTTGATAGTTTTCAATAGGGCTATTTTGTCAACACATTTACAGAACACATGATGGAAAATTCCACCTCACCAAGGATATGTTACATGTATGACGGTTATGATGAATAGTATATGATGTAATGTTATGATTGGTAACATTTGATAACCATTAATGGTTAGTATTAGTTTTAGTTAGTTATATCAGGTTAGTATGGATGGCATGAATGTACATGTCAGAGTCAACTACACACCAACTGGAGTAAATCTAGCGATATTTTCTAAACTACCACACAGCATGATGAATGATACAAGAAAAAGTACTTTCTTTACGAAAAAGTATTTCTTCCAGTAAGGTCTTGGCATATGGAAAAGTGGTCGATTTATCAAGTGGTATTTTTTGATTAATTTTGATTTTCTTTACCTACACGACAAAATGGACACGATAAACATAGCTTGCTGTCAACATGAAATTCACAACAACAACAAAACAGAAACAGGGTACTTTACACTTTTGAATTGACAAACACAAGTGATTTTAAGAGAGAAAAAAAATCATAATAATTTCTTTATTAATTTTTTGTTCTTTGGAATGTTACAAACTATCTTTCTACTGACAAAATTTTTAAGTCAAATTAGGAAATGTAAAAAAATATAACATAAAATAAAGTTATTAAAGTAAAATAAAATAAAATAAAATAAAATACATTTCTCCTGCCCCAAAGTAAAGCTAAATTTTGACACAAAACTGGTGACATTAATCTAATACTTTTTTGAAAAATTGACCAAACATTCTCTTTTCTAAGAAACCCAAACCATGAATCTCAGCTTGATGACAATGACTTTAAGAGTTAGTAACCATAAATGAACCTCACTTGCACCCTGTTTTGTCAATGCATGAAGTGTTTTTGTATAGAGGCCTTGGCTTCCTTCCATCACCAAACTATGTCACCAAGATTGCAATCCATACAATGAATGTGTATTGAACAGCAGAAATATTGATATGTTTTTGTGTGTATGTACTCATTCTAATAATATATCAACTCAGGATTGATAAAATGGTAAAACAGTGCTCAATACATATGTATGTAGAGTGGTATAAATAACACAATATCATGCAAAATACTGGAGTCATTACAGTGTTTCACGCAGTTGCAAATCATCAGGCAACTAACAGTTAGTTATGCCATTAGTCGCCTAATGAGATATATATAAATATTTATATACATATATATAATATATATACATAATGTCTATATCATATGTATCTATGAGCATTATGTTTTGAAATAGTCATATTTGATAACATAATTTATTCAAGTTCTGATATCCGGCTGTATATTATATTAATATATTTTACTATCTTTGGCAAATTCAATTTCGGTGGATAAACACACACTCTGTAAGGGGTGCCCTCACACAAGAAACACCATATTGAAACTCTTTTTCACCTCTATCGTTCTTTCAGTGGAACACCATTATCTAATGGATCTTAGTAGACATGAATATTTATTAGATGCACACTGAATATTCATGACTATTAATCTGAAGGAACGAAGCACTTAGGAGTCGTGAAAAAGAGTTTTATTTATTTTGGTGTTTCTTCGCAACCGATACGATATGTGATGCGAAATCATGAATTGACTCTCTAGAACCCAACGTTTATGAAAATACCTTTTATTTCCTGCAGTGGCATTCCCCTTTAATTGATAATTTGTAATCATAAACTCTTTCAACACTTTAACTGAGCCTGGGTTTCTATGAGTATTATCAGTATTTGCCAAAGTCAGTCTATATATTGTATGCATGATACACACTGTACCGTCAAGGGAAAATCAAACTTGATGTACACAAATTTTTAAGGTAAAATAAATAAAAAAAAGAAGAGTTTTTTATCAGGAGTTATTTCCTTTAGTCAGGCGCCATCGACTAAATTCTTTGTTTGATGTCCACATGGAGGTAGGTGTGTCGTTAGATTTAGAAAAACAAACACATTTTGTTTTGCTCAAAAATTCCACAGAAGGCCGTATTTCATACTATTGTAAATGGAAAGACCGTTCAGATATCTTCAGAACAACTAATTATATATCTGAATAGTAGCTTAAGACAAATATTGGATTTTGACATTTCTATTTCGCCAGAAAAATAGATTTAGGTAAAAACAGTTAATGAATCAACAGAAAAGTGAATTTTACATGACATGCTATCATTGTGGTTTTTTTCTGTGTTTGTTTTTTTTCTTTGTCTGCCTGGTAGGTTTTGGGGAAATTCAAGGATGGCAAACAAAGTATTTAATTGATGGAGCCTGGGCAGAATGTAGTGAAAATAAACTTTTCAAAATATTGATTTGGAGGCTTCTGTAAAACTGTTATTGATTCTTTCAATATCACTTACAACCAATGCAGACCTTATCAAGCATTTTCATTTTGTCTGTACAACAGTTTAACAGTGGCAGACATTTGAACATTTGATTCCGACATGCCTACAACTGAGCAGTCTACAAAACAATCAATAATACCCATGGTACATTGTGTCAAACTCAGCGTCCACAAACCAATGTTTTAGTCTACATACTAAACCAGAGTAGAGACGGCATCAGAAACAACAATTTCAAATGCATGCTACTGCTAAAATGTTTGTCTAGATAGAAACAATTGCAAAATATGTTCAGCAATGGTTGTACTTGGACCACAGTAGTACAGCAAGTATTACCATAGATCTATCAACTGTAGTGCAATGTCACAAAATCTGCAGCATAAACATTCTGTATTCATCGCGTTTTGTTTCACTATAACTGACGACAACAAATCCTGCTATCAGTCTGGGTGAACTCTCCAAGATGAATGTTTGGATTTTGAGATATAGCTTTTTAGTAAATGATCACAACAGCAACTTGAATCTTTTGATTAGTTTCAAAACTCGTTTGGCTTTTTCAAGAAGCTTGACACGAATTCAGAATGTTTTCTTATAAATGTAGACATCTCCTGACCAATCAGTGGAACCCAACTCCATACATCATGAATAATTCATACACATAGAGGCATCCTGGCCAATCACGGAACCCAATTCCATACAACATGAATAATTCATGAGCATGCTTTACCCCACTGATCATATTATGCATTTGTGACTTATCGGTAGATTTACACTGTTTAGTCTCCAGGTTATTTTGCTCCAAAGCATTCCTCCTAAAAAGTTTACCCAATCTGGTGAGTTGGGCTAATATGTTCAAAAAAGTTACAACTGCTGGTTTCATTTGCGTGTGCAGTGATTTTTTTATTTTAATAAACTCATTTTCCTACCCAAATCATTACATCTACAGGACTATATGACTAGTTATATTAACTACGTACAACTATTCTATGAATTAGATCATTAACAGACTTAGAAGTGATTTTCATGCCACAACAAATCTATGATACATACCTGTGCATGTTTTGCCGTCATTTGCCAGTATGTGACCTGATGCACAACTGCAGGCTTTACCATTATCTGGTAAAATGATACATATATGGGCACAATCTCCCTTGCCATCATTTGCCTTGCAAGGATGATCCCCTGAAATGGAAACCAAAACATGACAAGATAAGTACTGTGGAACATTATGAAGCTCTTTTTTTTGCATCATTAATTATGCAAATTCATCATTAATATTCATATGATTTTTACCAAAACATTATCAGTTCTTTTTTTTCATGAGGAAGATGTGTACCAACTTTCATTGTAATTAATGAAGTAATTTTGGAGATATTGTTTCAACAGATATGTTATGATAGTCTAGATACAATGTTTAGTAGTCTATGTGTCCTGTACTACTACTAATTTGGTAGTCTAGATACAATGTTTAGTAGTCTATGTGTCCTGTACTACTACTAATTTGGTAGTCTAGATACAATGTTTAGTAGTCTATGTGTCCTGCACTACTACTAATTTGGTAGTCTAGATACAATGTTTAGTAGTCTATGTGTCCTGCACTACTACTAATTTGGTAGTCTAGATACAATGTTTAGTAGTCTATGTGTCCTGGACTACTGCTAATTTGGTAGTCTAGATACAATGTTTAGTAGTCTATGTGTCCTACACTACAGCTAATTTGGTAGTCTAGATACAATGTTTAGTAGTCTATGTCCTGGACTACTGCTAATTTGGTAGTCTAGATACAATGTTTAGTAGTCTATGTGTCCTGGACTACTGCTATTTGATAATCTTGATACAATGTTAAGTAGTAGTCTAAACGCCCTGGACTAAACAATAAATTCAAGCCCTGTTTAGATTTCTGTCATAGATTCTCGACTCACCTTCTTGTTGTCTATATTGATGGTAAACTTGGATAGCACCAGCACGACTCATATCTGTGGCAATCTCTTCAACAGTTCCATCAAATTTATTGACTTTAACAATACTATTGTCATGCCAATTAGTGGCATACAGATATAATTCAAACATGGTAATACCGTATAAATGTTCAACCTGTAAAAAAAAATGACAGTCAAAATCTGAGTTTCTCCCATATAACCACCTTACCCTTCTTAGCAATACATATTTTCAAACCGGTATTAACCTTGTCAGTTGTGTATATCCTGATATAAATCTACCTTTATATTACCCATGGTTAGTTAGCTGACCTGTAGACTTGAAGGACTTACACTATGACTACACTATTTCCGAAAAAATTAATGTCCATTAGGATAGCGGAAATAGTGTAGTAGCATTAGTTAAAAGCAAATTATATATATTCACAGTACAGCCCATAATACCACAGTAAAGTGTTTTCTGTATACACCACAATCATTTGTAGCATCCATATCAAGTATAACCCATAACACCAAAGTAAAGTGTTTTTTGTATACACCACTATCATTTAAAGCATTCATATCAAGTACAACCCATAACACCAATGTAAAGCATTTGCTGTATGTACCACAATCATTTATAGCATCTATATCAAGTACAACCCATAACACCAAAGTACAGCATTTTCTGTATGTACCACAATCATTTATAGCATCCATATCAAGTATAAAGTATACTGTTTCATTTGGCTAATTGACCACATTTAGAAAGGCCACATCGTAGGCTTGTAATCAAACCAATTGAAACAGTATACTTTTACACTTGATATGAATGCTATAAATGAGTGTAGCACATAGAGAAAGTGCTTTACTTCAATGTTACTAGTTGTATCTATGGCATTTAAGTTCCTTACCCTGACACCATTGACTACAGTTCTTCGGTTTGTACCATCATAGTCCATAGCTTCTATGTAGTCTAGATATGCATCAACCCAATAAACTCTCTCCTGGGCATAGTCTAAAGTTACACCATGTGGAAATACTACTTTGGTTGTCACTAGAGGGCGTCGGTCTGTTCCATCCATGTTGGCACTTTCTACTTTTGGTTGTGAGCCCCAATCAGTGAAAAACATTACTCTGTAATACAAACGTTGGATTTGAAATACAAAGTTATCAATTTCTTGAATGTTTACAGTTCAATTCAAATTTTTTTTTCTTTTTCTTTTTTTTTTTTGCACTTGGAATTGCTTCCAGTGATTTTCTTTTTATGCAGACATATACATACAATCACAAAATTCTACAGATATCCATTCACGTTTAAGACTACACAACAGGGCTATGTTTCACACTGTATATCACATTGCTGTGGAACTGTCAAAGCCTTCGCAGTCAGTCCACAGGCTATCCTGGAGTCACCCAGGCCCAGCAAACATAGCACCTGCAGGCTCCATGTGAGTAATCGTCCCAGACTTTTCGAGTCATTATTCCAGGAGTTCCCCCCCCCCCTTCCCAATTCACTTTCGTCTCGTGAGCAAGATACAACCAAGTGATGCAGCCTACCCATCGAGTCTGTAGAGCACTCAACCTGAGTTAGACTCGGGCACAGAAAAATCCAGTTTCTTGAGGGATTCGAACCCATGACCTCCCGATTGCTAATACTGAGAGCTAACCACCACACCACAGGGAGTTGATTTAATTCAACTTTCTTGAAAAAAAACACATTCCAAATGATATCAATCTCCTACTGGAGGATACCAGACAATAGAAGTAACAGTCAATATTGCAACAGCGCCCTCAAGTGTTGTGCCAAGCCAGATCTTTTGTTTTTTTAAAAACAGTCACACGCACAGACATTCAGAATGAACCTACCCTTTATTTGGATCAAGTGCAATACCCCTCGGATTGACCAAGTCTGTATCAATGATAGTGATACAGACAGAAGTACCTGGTCGGCAAACAAAAATACGGTTTGCAACATCGTCCACAAAATAAAAATTCCCTGTGATCCAGTCTATCGCAAATTGTTCCACATCTAAACAAAACAATAATAGAAACTAGTTAAAGATGGAAATTATTCATTGCAATGCTTACAAATAATTAGACCTTTTGTTTTTCATTTGGGTAATCAAAATAATTTTCACAAAATAATGTCTCACTTTTCCATAGGTATACAAATGCATCCATTTCAAATTGTTAATCTCTTTAGGAAAAAACTTATTTCATCAAAAGCACCACAAAGTAAAAAATGATACTGTTCATATCCTGTCTAAAATGTTAGCATCAAAACATATATATTCAAATTGCTGATTGGCTACACACTGCATATATCTGGAGGTGATAAATGAACTATTGACCAGGTACAGAGTCATTCTATGGGAGATAAACGAATTACTGACCAGGTTCATTATTTCTAGAGGTAATAAATGAATTACTGACCAGGTATAGAGTCCTTCTAGGGGTGATAATGAATTATTGACCAGGAACAGAGTCATTCTAGGGATGATAATGTATTATTGACCAGGTACAGAGTCAAAAAAGGGGTGATACGTGTATTATTGACCAGGTATAGAGTCATTCTGGGGATGATAAATATATTATTGACCTGGTACAAAATCATTCTGAGGATGATAAATGTATTATTGACCAGGTACAGAGTCATTCTGGGGATGATAAATGTATTATTGACCATGTACAGAGTCATTCTGGGGATGATAAATATATTATTGACCTGGTACAAAGTCATTCTGAGGATGATAAATGTATTATTGAACAGGTATAGAGTCATTCTGGGGATGATAAATGTATTATTGACCATGTACAGAGTCATTCTGGGGGTATTGAGTACTACTTACTATCAAGATAAAAGAAAATCTCCAATTCTTGTAGAGTTGATATCTCCATGGTAGTGCCATCAACACATTTTAATTTGATATCTCCAGGTCCAAGGGAATGGTCAATCCAACACACATAATTTTTACTGTGGTAGAAATCTAAAGCTAAAGCTCTTGTTGCAGGGATATAACTAAATCCGGCATCACTTCCATTTAACAATAGTGTTTGTATATTCACAGAGTTGGCTATAATTAATTTGCCTTCTTCATCTGCAAAAAAAAAAAAAAAAAAAAAAAGATAAATTTTTCAATGATTAATTACTAAATATAGGAGTTTTTTAATTCTCGAACTTACAACTTACTAAGGGACGATGGGACAATATCACACAAGTCACAATAAACGACACTTCATTCATTTAGGGGGAGAGGGTCTGGTGTCAATGTGATTGCTAAACTTCACTTTCACTGTCAGTATTTACTACTGAGATGTTGATCAAAATTTACTGCTCATGTGATATACAGAGCTGGGTTTCCGATTAGTATTTGAATGTGTTTACCATATTTTTTAACTTGTATAGTAGATCATAGTGGTTTGACTGCTACAATGTTCACTGTGATTATACAACATACATAAATGTGTTGATGTTGTACTTGTGAACTTTTGTGTAGGGGGAGGGGGCGGAGGGAGATGGGAGTGGGTTTTGGCCTAAACGAACAAAGTTCGTTTACTGAGCTTGTGTGACATTGTCCGATCGTCCCTAAAATCTCTATGTTGTTACAGACTGGTCTAATATGCCATAATCCAGCTATCAGAAAAACAAAAGAATAGTTGCTTTAAACACCGGGAGTGCTGTTTGGCAGCAGATTTTGGACCAGAAGTGACAGCCATGATACTTGAGTACTTTAGCCACCTTTGAAATTGTTACCATAAAGCATCGAAAAGATAAAGAAATTTAAATGCTGGAGGTATGGTCACACATGCAACTAACTCTTAACACCCAACAAAAGCATTTTTCTTGCGTGCTACAATCATTTATCACATTTTCCAAGTGTAGTCGATAGGACTTTGCAAAATTTGCCATGGTGGCGCTCTACTTCCTGTCTGTGTGTACCCTGGGGGTATACATGGTATAGGTTACTTGGTTAATCATAGAGCAATGCTGCTTTCCTCGATGTCTGAACAACACGAAAAACATCCCTGATTTACACTTGTACAGAATAAAAGCTCTTAAGAAATGGTACTACGAGGTGATGATACCCCCAATTTGAGTGAGGGCGCTGTATTCTCAATTTCCTGTTTGCAGTCTGCAATGGCCTATTTATACACAATGTTGTCAGTTATCAAACAAACAACAAACTGATTACAATGCAGTGAGAGTGCCACAACTGTTATTATCTATAGCTCCAAGTAAGAGGAAGACATCTTGTGGCAGTTAGGTTTACACTCTAGTCATTTTATGACTAACTTGTGCTTTCTCCTGGTAACATTGTTTAAGATCAATTACATTGAGAAACAGGACATACTGGGCTAACAACTACAACAAATGTAACTACACTTTTTTTTCTATAAAGAATTGTGGTAAGCAGGGAAAATACTTTAGTTAGATGTTATGAGTTGTAACAAACAACATGTTAACAATGAACACCATATAACCGCATTCTTTAGATTGGTTGCATTGGAGGAAAGAGTCTGCATATAAATAGTAGAAATATGATTTTAAAATGCTAATAAAAACTGTTTATACAAGAGACTGGCCTATAGTCATTTGTACCATTACAGCATGAAGTCTCTGCAAAGCATGAAGCAAACAACAACATCATAAACAGAACATAATCACACCATAAAATAAACAGAAACAATACACACAACAAAACAAAGCTAAACATGATAATACAAACAAACAAACAAACAAACAAACAAACAAACAAACAAAACAATAAATTTGTAATCAAACAAAAAGAAAATACCAGATGACACACACCACACTACAAATATAATTGTCACAAAGCAAATCACCAGAAAGGATAACATTTAACAGCACAGCACAAAATGCAACACAACACAACACAACACAACACAACACAACACAACATAATGCCACACCATACCACACCACGACAAAAAAAGACACAACACAACACAACAAACCAAAACAAAACATAACATATACCATAGTGTAACAAAACATAAAATAACATGTAATACACTAAAAACCAGGACAGGACAGGACAGGACACAACTCGACACAACACAACACGACACGACAAGACATGACATGACATGACATGACACGACACAAAACACAACACTACACAACACTACACACCACAATACCACATACCACCACAGAACACAACACGTACAACACAACACAACATGACACAAAACACCACAACAGCACACAACACAACATACCATGACACAAACCTCACCAATCAGTACACAAACATTGCTATCTGTAAGAGCACTGCACTACATAGCTATATTAGTAAGCGTAATACCAATAACTTAATTCTATTGCCATGCAGGCTAACAATGAAGGGTGTTTGTTTTACAATAATCATAACTAGAAATCAGCTGAGCTAAGGAACTCAACTAATCTGTAAATAGTCATTAATTGTAAAATAAAATTGAGTGAATAACTTCAAATATTGCCATGGTAACACACGGGGTGATAACGATGATGTAGGCTTACCCTTATCTTTACAATGCAATAAGAAAATAGACAACAAAAGACATGAGAAGAGTCAATATAATGTATTCTAGGGGTCCTACAGACACCCCAACACTACACACACCCCTCATTTTACTACCACCCTACAGACACCCCTTCCTTTACTCCCAACCTACACACACGCCTTCCTTTACTCCCACACTACAGACACCCCTCCCTTTACTCCCACACTACACACACCCCTCCTTATACTCCCATGCTACACACACCCCTCCCTTTACTCCCACTACACACCCCTCCACACTACACACACACCTCCCTTTACTACCACAGTACACACCCCTCTCTTTACTCCCACTACACACACCCCTCCACACTACACACACCCCTCCCTTTACTCCCACTACACACACCCCTCAACACTACACACACCCCTCCCACAGTACACGCTCCTCCCTTTACTCCCACACTACACACAGCCGTCCACACTACACACACCCCTCCCACACTACACACTCCTCCTTTACTCACACACTACACGCTCCTCCCTTTACTCCCACTACACACACCCCTCAACACTACACACACCCCTCAACACTACACACCCCTCCCACACTACACACTCTTCCCTTTACTCCCACACTACACTCCTTCCTTTACTCACACACTACACATCCCCTTCCCTTTACTCCCACTACACACATCCCTCCACACTACACACACCCCTCCCACACTACACACTCCTCCTTTTACTCCTACACTACACACACCCCTCCCTTTACTCCAACACTACACACACTCGCCCCTTACTCCTACACTACACACACCCCTCCCTTTACTCCTACACTACACACTCCTCTCTTTACTCCTACACTACACACAACCCTCCCTCACTCCCACCCTAGACACCCCTTTCTCACTCCCACCCTCGACACACCTCCCTTCACGCCCACCTGAGACACATCCCTTCTCTCCCACCCTACACATACCCCTTCACTCCCACCCTACAGACAACCCTGCCTTAACTCCCACCCTACAGACACCACTCCTGTCTCTCCCACCCTACATACAACCCTGCCTTCATTCCCACACTACAGACACCCCAATTCCCACCCCCTTTTCTCACACCCTACAAATGGACACCCTCAATTCTCTCCCACCCTACAAACAGTCACATCCTCAACAAATCCAAAGATATCACTTACTTGTATCTGCTGTACATTGGTCACCATTTGATATATAGCCCTCCATACAGCTACATTGATAGCTCCCTTCATTATTATAACATATTTGTTCACAAACACCGACAATTTCTTCACATTCATTCACATCTATTAAAAGGAATACACCTCATCACATTAACGCCAATAAATGTTTCAGACATCACTTGCCACTACCAAGGTCAAAAGAGTTTACAATTATAATATTTTTTTCAAAATTTTTTTTCACATTTTTTTTTAGAAACAATTTGAATGCATATTTTTCAATCTATCTTAATATTAATTTCTATTTGTGATTCATGTACCTTTTCTTTCACGGAACCAATAAACCAGTGACATACACATGGAAAAACCAGGGTATAAATCCCATACTTTCTGTATGAGTACATACAACTTAGTTTGTATGTGGTACATAGCATAGTGTGGTCCTGTTATACCTCATGATAGAATTGTCTTGACTTTCTTGCAATCAATATCAACTTTTACAAGTGTTTTTTGTACTGGTCATAAAAGGGTAAGTAAACTGACCTAAATTCCCCACGAGTTACCAGGGTATTCCTACAAAAATATGGTACACAGTATCGAAACCTATATGCGTATGTCCAGAGGTTCCCTTTTGTCCTTTATCCTTCGAATTGAATAGATAATTTGACTTACCTATACATGCTGTACCGCTAACTTTATAACCATCTTGACAGTAACATTGTGCTCCTGTTGGGCCTTCTTTACATCCATAGTTACAGTTTGCTGATCTACAAGCATTTTGATTTGCTGAGAAGGCAATTAAAACAGACCAATCACTTTTACAAAACTGACTTTAACATCAATTTGATATCACACTAATTATGTTGTGTAGTGTAGTGTAGTGTTGTGTTGTGTTGTGTTGTGTTGTGTTGTGTTGTGTTGTGTTGTCTTATGTTGTCTTGTGTTGTGTTGTGTTGTGTTGTGTTGTGTTGGTTTGGCTTGTCTTGTCTTATGTTATGTTGTGCTGTCTTGCCTTGTCTTATATTGTGTTGTGTTGTGTTGTGTTGTGTTGTGTTGTGTTGTGTTGTGCTGTGTTGTGTTGTGTTGTGTTGTGTTGTGTTGTGTTGTGTTGAATTGCATTATATTGTCTTGAAGTTGTATTGTCTTGTCTTGTCATATGTTCTGTTACATTATTTTGTATGTTCCATTATGTTCTATGTTCCATTATGTTCTATGTTCCATTATGTTCCATGTTACATATGTTCCATGTTACATTATGTTCTATGTTCCATTATGTTACATTATGTTCTATGTTACATTATGTTCTATGCAATGTTATGTTATCACTTACTGCAGTGTGCCCCTTCATCAGACCCATCTTGCGTACAGTCCACTTTATTATCACACAGTTGTGTTACATGAATACATAAAGTTTCACCAAGACACTGAACCTGGTTTGCGGCACATGAAAATGGTGCGACTGTAGGACCTGAAAAATATGAATAAAAATCATCAGATTTGATGATACATTAAATAACAGTAAATACTAACACCATCTGAATGGAATTATGTACCCCCCCCCCCCCCTAAAAATATCACTTAGATACTCGGGACATATACCTTATTCTTTCCCCTACAAACTACGAAAATGCAACTTGTTTCTCTCTGCATCCATCTATTTATTTGTCAGACCAAACCTGTCCTGAGAGTTCTGGTCAAAGATAAATTTGAAGCAATTGCGAAGTTTCAGTCTGTCTACTACGAATTTTGATCGTGCATGTTACAGGAGAAATGAAGCTGCCTTGGTGTTTCACCTATTGGACACGATGGTTTATCACAAAGATAGACACAATTCAACTCTAGACTAACAAGAACAGAGACACCACAGACACAGCAGTTAATCACATTGAAAAGTGATTATCAATTGCTATATACTCTTTAACAGAGCAGTAGAAACAGGCTTCCACTGAAAATATTACACAGACTTGATGATTTTAATGGCTTCAATTGTTTATTTTGTAATACTGGTAATCAACATGGTAACTTCACTCCTTCTACATCCCCACTGTGTACGGCATCTCCATAACTGTTTCTTTTGCATTTGAAGTTGTTTGTGCATAAAGAAATTCGTGTCTCATGAGTGAAATACCAATGTATCTGAATTTCTCCTTTAATTATGCAGTTTCAAAGATAAAACTAGTGTGTAATTAGCATAAATGTATGATCCAAGCCCATAAAGTAAATGAATCAAAACGTTGCAATCATTTCAAAGTTACCACTCCAAAAATGACTATATATTTCACTTGATTCTCAGCACCACCAACAAATATACTTGCAATCAAGCTTTTTATAGTTGCATTAATTAAACACATTATTATTAAAACCTAAACACATCGGACAGTGTAACACAAAAACTTGATATCATAACACACAACAACATTTCATTTTCTTATGTAGCCTTTTTTTAAATTTGGTGAATATTAGTGTGCACAGCATTTATGCAACACACAGCAAAGAAACAGATTAAATTAAACTAGAAATATTGTCTGATATTTCCTTGTTCAGTGAAAAGAATGCTGCAGCCTGAACATGGTATAATCTCCCAAGTTTGGTTTGATTACGCCGAAAAAATATCAAGTGAGTTCTGAAATTGTTGAAACAGAAAAAAAGTGCAAGAACCTCCTCAACTGTCACAAAATGACATTTCTTTGTTTTGTTTTTTCTTGATATGCCTTTAATATATACATAAACCCATACTAAAAATTCCATTTCCATGGTTACAATTCCGCACCAAACTATACAAACTTGTAAGATAGTTAACTTAGAAAAAGCATACACATTATATCAACCAAGATCCCTTACCATTTTATTAAGAAAATAAGGATATATCATAATGCACTGTTTCAATTCAACAGCCTTTACCAGGAAGTGACATCAATGTTCAATTATATTTAAATTTTAATTCCTTTAAATTTTACAATAAATTCTTTAAAATTCACATCTTTAAATTTTTGTAAAAACTTTCATACCACACATGATGACAAATATAATTTTTATAGGTAGTTTGCAATTTATATCTCATGAGAGATCATATTTTGAAGAAATGTTTAATTCTATCTTGTCACAATATAAAGTAGACTTTGATTTCCTTGCACTCACAAAGATTCCTTTCCTAATATACACTTGTTGGCACGGCAATTGCCAAGATCGGGTTGTAAATTAAAGGGGCACAGTCTGTAACTTCAGGTTTTCTAGTGACTACTTTTAAGTCCATGTATTTTGTTCAGCAACTGATAAAGGCTTTCTTATTATGATCTAAAATAATACTATGACATAATTTTTTAGTTACCAAAATAATACTGACATAATTTTTTAGTTACCAAAATAATGACATGATTTTTTAGTTACCAAAATAATGACAATTTTTTAGTTACCAAAATAATACTATGACATAATTTTTTAGTTACCAAAATAATACTATGACATAATTTTTTGGTTACCAAAATAATTCCAACAAGTGTCATATTCTCAGTTTTCTTTACATACATTATGTCAATGCTGATTTGCTTCTGGATATGTTTTTCCCTAAACTGTGTATCATGTCTGCATATTTTGTACTTTGACCTTTTTATTAACTGAATTTCAGGCTTACTAATAATAAAGTTACAGACTGTACCACTTAAAATTTTCATTCAGACCAAACCAGGAAAAGAAGTTCCACCATAGAAATGTTGACTACATCCCTTTTAATAATACGAGCCGAACAAATCCCACTTTAAAGATTAATTTCTTTACTATGGAAAGCAAGTTATCAGCAAAAGCAGATGACACAGACTAAAACTATTGTTGTGGCATGTGGCAGATTACACAAGTGGGTGTTAGTGTTGCCTTGGTTACACAGCTCAGAGTAATCATTCTGTTATTAAGATAATGTAAACAATGAACATCTGCAAATATGCTGCCACTTGGTATCAGAGATGCTACCCTACTGTGGGTGTAATTACATCAATGTCTCTAGCATAGACAGTGGAGAAGAAATACTGTCTACGCTTACATATATATCAACATGTTGCAGTAATAGTCACAGTTTATATCTGTGTTTGCTTGTCGAAAGTTCATTTGCCACTGTTGTAACACTCTGATACCAACCTGCTTCCGTAACTTGCCACTAGTATACATACCAACACACACCTTAATGCAAACCTTAACCATTCTAATATACTTAAAAATAAAACTCTAACTTACACAGCAAATCCAAATCAATTATTTCAATTGTAAACATCAGTAATGAAAATAAAGATAACAACAAAACAAAATAAAAGATAAACGTAATTTACAAAAACAAGACATCAACCAAAAAAAAGAGAGATGAATTCCTTAAAGAATACTAAAAACAAGATTTAAAGTGAGAACAGTTTGAAAATTTCAAAATTATCTATAGAAAACACTGATCAGTTAGTTTAACAGCATCCATATCAAGTACAACCCATAACACCTAAGTAAAGCATTATTTGTGTGTACCACAATTGTTTATAGCATCCATATCCAGTACAACCCATAACACCAAAGTAAAGCATTTTCTGTATGTACATATATACCGCAGTCATTTATAGCATCCATATCAAGTGTAAAAGTATACTGTTTCATTTGCTAATTGACCACATCAGAAAGGCCACATGCTAGGCTTGTCAATGAACCAATTGAAACAGTATACTTTTACACTTGATATGAATGCTTTAAATGTGTGTAACACATAGAGAAAGTGCTTTACTTCAGTGTTACTAGTTGTAATATTGATTAAAGCATATAACTACATGTACATACAATTTACAAGGACACAAACTCATTCAGTTAGTCAGACTGGCAATTAAACATCAATCAGTCAATTTTTAAAACGATCTAAAAACCATCCTTAAAGAAAGCCATCCATCATTTCCACGCAAAGATAATTTCAAACACCATTCCCAACACAACACGTACAGTATTGTATGCGTAATATCAAAATATCTCAGTTGTGACCAGTCCCAGTGTAAGTAGTCCAAAGAGTTATCATTTTGTCTTTAGTACCGTCTCAAGAAACTCTCCATACCAAGCTTAAGATAGTAAGACAATAACAACTTAATTCCTGACTACACTTGAAGTGTTGAAGTGAATGCCCATTTTTTTTACTTTTTTTTTGGCAATTTTTTTTTTTTTTTTTTTTTTTTTGAGGTTACACACTTGATAAAGTACGACATTCCATATCAAATATGGATGAATGGAAATCCTGTAGAATTTATTCCTCTCATTAGATGCTTCTTCATACAAATTGACTCTGAGATACATTACACTGTTACTACTTCTCTATAGCAGTCTGTCAAAACTAAGCCAAAATTATATCCTCGGCTATAATTTTTTCAGTACACCTTTTCTTTTAAACTTGCTCAAATCATTCCATTTCACTGTGTATTTATGAGCCTTACCCGGGACACCAAAAACTAAGTACAAGTCTATCACCACTCTACAACAGGAAATAGATACATTTTCATAAACTTTGAGTTCTGGGGAGTCATTTCATGAGTTTACATCACCTACAATTACTTGTGATTTCAGAGAAATGTCAAGTTGATCTTGTGTTTTTATAGGGTATCTTAGCTGTGGGCTATTGCATCATGGGAGTTAGCAGAAATAGTATATTCAAGTTATATTCAAGTGTGCAACATGAATAAATGTACATTATTTCTGCTGACTCCCATGATGCAATAGCCCACAGCAAAGATACCCTATAAATGCACAAGATCAACTTGATGTTTTTCTGAAATTGAAAGTAACTGTAGGTAATGTAAAATCATGAAATGACTCTCCACAACCTATAGTTTACGAAAATGTCTCTATTTCCTGGAGCGGCATCCCCTCTACGTTTATGCTGAACAGTAATACTAGCCACAAATCATTTCCATTCTCATCACATTCATGTAACACCCTAAGTCTACATCACCCTTTGTATAAAGTTTAAACTACGAAGTCTATAGGCTGTCTTCTCTTCAACCTTCAGTTCAAATAGGAAATGACTTAACACAACTTTCCTTCTATTCACCATTCACCAGGAAACCCATCTCAATACCGGGAATGACTGAACACAACCTTCCTTGTTTTCCTTATTCACCACGGAATTCCACTTTACAGGGAAAGACTGAAAACAGCATTCTCTGTACTCCTTATTCACCACATGTTAGTGACACTGCAATGATGTTCTGTCGCTTTGAAATTTTATAAACACCATTTAGAGTCACTGACGATGCAACAACATTGGGAGTAACTGTCATTTTATAAAGTTCCAGGATGTATTGTGTGATGCCGCATTGCTGTTGTTACTTTGTGTTTTGGTTGGTTTGAAATATTACTTTCATCATTCAAACAATGGAAAGAGATACTGACCTCCTTATTATTAGTTAAAACAAATATGCCAAAAATGATGGACAAGGTTTTCACTACTAAACCCAGTGTATGGTCAGGTGACCATCACATGACCCTCCTGAGTAAACCCAGTGTATGGTCATGTGACCATCACATGACCCTCCTGAGTAAACCCAGTGTATGGTCAAGTGGCCATCACATGACCCTCCTGAGTAAACCCAGTATATGGTCAGGTGACCATCACATGACCCTCCTGAGTAAACCCAGCATATGGTCATGACCATCACATGACCCTCCTGAGTAAACCCAGTATATGGTCAGGTGACCATCACATGACCCTCCTGAGTAAACCCAGCATATGGTAGTGACCATCACGTGACCTTCCTGAGTAAACCCAGTGCATGGTCAGGTGACCATCACATGACCCTCCTGTGTAGCAGGTGTAAAATCAACTATACATACAGAATACATGGCACAGTATGTGACGGCACGCAATGCATCTTGGAACCAATGACAGATTCATCACACCAGTCGTAGTATTAACCAGTAAACGTGTATTGTTGTTTACTTTATGTTCAGTTAATAAGTATACCAGAAAATTGGAAAACTCCCAGGATAACTAGTAATCATCACATGGCACAATTGTAATTGGGGACAATTGCACGATGTCACACCAGCTCAATAAATGAACTTCATTTGTTAAGGGAGGGACAGGGTCTGGCGTCAATGTTATTGCTGAACTTCATTTTCCCACATTCAATGATAACAGGTTCTGTATTTACTATTGAGATGTTGATTAAAATTCAATGTTGATGTAATATACAGTACTGGGTTTGTTTTAATATTTTAAAGTGATCGTAGTGGTGTGACTGCTACAAGTTTCATCTTGGTTTACATCATATATAAACGTGTCGACATCACACTTGTGAACGTTTGTTTAAGGGGAGGTGGGAGGGGTTTTTTTGGCAAAAGGAACGAAGTTTGTTTATTGTGTGACATTGTGCGATTGTCCCTTACGGAGACTTGATCTATAAGTTGTTAAAGGTTCAGTTGAGTTTCTTATCCTCATTAGAATGTCCATTTTTGTTGTTACAGCTGACCTCTAGGTGGCAGTGTTCACTGGTTACAGTTGACCACAAGGTGGCGGTGTTCACTCGTTAGATCCTCATGAAAAACTCCCTATGCCACAACGTATCAAAGTTTCAAACTGCATTTAGCTCAAACCTGTGTTCCCTTGTCAATGCTCTAAGGTGGATTGATGTTTGGTGAAGGAGGCAAAAAAGCAGGCAACACTGCATGCAGAGTGTGGTGGAAATTTTAATGCACACACAAACTATAACTGCATGCAAATACATTACTTACTGCAACCTGAGTTGGGCTCCACTGGTTTTTGTGAAAATCAGCAAAATCAAAATTGGTTTGTGATATGGCCAATGATTGGTAGAAATCAACAATCACATGATGATCACATGATGATCACATGATGGACATTATACATACAGAGAGAAAGAATCAACAAAAACAAAACAGAAGTGGACAGGGTATGAATTAGAACATAAAATGTGATTAAATATGACAAACTGAAAATTGTGTGTGTGAATGATTTAAACATGCAATGGGTATGATGTGATATTTATGGCATACATCAAGGTAATAGTTAGTTTACCTAAAGTCACTAAATATTTCAGAAAATATCTTCCCTTGAATATTCCTTCACATGTGATAATTCCCCAAAATAATATGTCAATAACCATTCACATAACTGTATCACAAAGTGATAGTTCATGATATAATCATCAAAGAAGTAGGAAAAAATACACTATAACTTGCAAACACTCAGTAGCGTGTACCTGTACCTCTGTCAACACTGAGGGCGCTATCAACTGTCATGGCTATGATGACAGATGTGAGTAAATACCATGGCTTCACTAACATCAACACTGAGGGCGCTATCAACTGTGGTGGCTATGATGGCAGATGCGAGTAAATACCATGGCTTCACTAACATCAACACTGAGGGCACTATCAACTGTGGTGGCTATGATGGCAGAGGCGAGAAAATACCATGGTTTCACTAACATCAACACTGAGGGCGCTATCAACTGTGGTGGCTATGATGGCAGATGCGAGTAAATACCATGGCTTTACTAACATCTTCACAAAACATTATCAAATCACACAGATCTGTAATCTATCAGTTGTTCCTTGTCATATACACATTACTAGGCTTTCAATAAAATTGAATCTAAATCTGTCCATAGTTTGTTTACATATATCCTATTGACAGACAGACAGACAGACAGACAGACAGACAGACAGACAGACAAATGGGGACTAAAACATAACCTCTGTTGAACCCTGATGGTTAAGGTAATAAATATTGCTAAGTTATGGATATAGTATTACCATTTTCAAGTCATGCCTTCATAAATCACAAGTAATAGTGGTATGGTGCCAGATGTATACACCACCACGCTGACTGGACAGTATGGCACTAGATGTAACAGTATACACCACCACACTGACTAGACAGTATGGCACTAGATGTAACAGTATACACCACCACACTGACTAGACAGTATGGCACTAGATGTAACAGTATACACTACCATGTTGACTGGACAGCATGTCACTAGTAAGGTACATCTTGTCACGGCGCCCTCTAGTATTGGCCAAACCGTTTCACAAGATGAAGACCACTGAGGCAAAGTGACATGGCATAATGTCTTATACTACATTGGGTATTCATATAGACATATCCATACTGACTGCACAGTACAGTTCACATACGCTACACATATATACGGTATTAGCTATACCATCATTCTTGTATCTAACATCTAACACTCTATGAATTATTCATATATCTGAATGTTAGAAATATTCATTTACATCAATTGATAACCCCTATGACCCCCATCAATAGATTGTATAATGTAACAAACACATGGGTCATGTCATTAGTATCGCATGATTGATCACCCTCACTGTACACCATACATGTAGCAGACATTGTAATCCATCGATACATCAATCTATTAAGTGCCTGTTTCCAATATGGCATACAGTTCAGAAGCACTGTGCAATACATGTACATGTATTATTCCACAACATTGCTTTCAGTCAGTTCAGGAAAATAGCAATAACACAAAGGGCCTGGTGTAATTTATAGTTCATGACACATGGTACTTGTATCAACATTGTCTAGTCATGTATAAATACCAAGTAGGTATAGTATTAGTATCACCTAGCCCTGGGGTTGTACATGTACCTGTGGCCACCAGCTCTGGTAGGGGTATGCAGTGAAGGCTGCCAACCCAACACCTCATTTTAGAGTTAGACCAATTTCAACCAAAATCAACACACAATTTAAGATCGTCCAGGTTTGTACAAGGGGCAGTTATAATTTGCCAAATGATTTTAGAGCAAGCAAAATCAAAAGTAACATATAGTGGACCCCATTTTAAACTCTTCAGCTCTATAAAGAATGTACTTATTTCAGATCAAAAGGCTTAAAATCACACCCCAAAGTGTGACAGACCGGATACAATTGTTGCTTGTATCTGTCTCGTGCAGAGTGGAGTTATATATAGGTTGTAATACAATTGTTGCATGTGTCTACATGATATGGTCCGCATGTACATGTAGTGTACACTCATAACTATGCTGCATGCTTTTTGCTTTGTCCTTCAAAATTATCACAGGGATGTGTTCATGTAGTCCCTGTTTAGTAAATCACCCTCTGAAATATTGCAAGATACAACACAATTAACTATCGCATCTGTTCTGACTTTTACTACTGCACAGTTTGCTTTCTTGCTTTCAACATTCAAGATTTGTATCAGTTTTACTCCATCTTCTTTTTTTAAAACTCTGAATAAATCAATTCCTTATCATGGTAAAATGTGTTTACTAACTACACGTAAATAACTATATGGGTTTTTTTTCACATAACAATAAATACTTACATATGTCGACTTCTTCATCGGAGTTGTCCCCACAATCGTCTTCCCCGTCGCATCTCCAGCCCCGTGGTATGCAACGATTTGTCGTTTTACATTTGTATTGACTTGCTGAACATGTTAATGGCGCTGTAAATGAAATACAGTTACAGAGTGAGTACTACAACATGGCTGGAATCATCGACTATTTTCATACCTCGGTAAGATTTTTCAAGAAATTTGATTAATTTTTTAAGCAAGTGACATCCTCATTACTTCTTGCATTGCAGCAACAATGAAGTAAAATAACATGGCGACATTGTCCATTTACTTTTTGTACATAAATTTCATTGTATCCATACTCAATATTGAAAACAAACTTGGGAACAAAATGTGCTTTCAGACATTTTCTTACATAATATTCTTTGAAAAGGTTTAAACAAATTGGCACATTCGGATAACCAAACCATTCGCATAATCGACATTGTAGTACATAAAATTTGGATCAACAGTGTCTGACAAAGTGAAAATTTCAGATCAACATAGTCAGGCAAAATTCAAAATTATGATCAACATTGTCCAATCAAAATTTTTTTATCAAATTTGTAGAACTAAATTCAAAATTTTGATCAAAATTGTCCAACAAAATTCAAAATTTTGATCAAAATTGTCTAATGAAATTCAAATTCATTGATTAATATTGTCTACAAAATTCACATTTTTGATCATACATGTCCAACATAATTCAAAATTTGGATCAATATCTTTCAAAAATTCATCAACTTACGACAATCTATCTCATCACTGCCATCTCTGCAGTCTGCATCTTGGTCACATTTCCATACTTGTGGTATACACTGATCACCACTGGCACAGGCAAACTGTTGACTCTCGCACTCTTTAACAAGAAAACAAACAAAATTTCTATTTAAGAAAACAATCAAATATCCATTCATGTATGCACAGGAAGAATGTCCTGGCACAGATTCAGTGTTCTGAAATTCAAATCATAACAGAGTTGCCAGTGAGGGCACAAAATGGCCAACTTCATAATTTAGCTTCTATTTCCAAAGTTTTTATGCTGTATAACATTAACACCAACAATATGAATTTTTTTTTTTTTTATAAATTTGAAATCTGTAGGCATTCAAAAACAGTTTGTACAAAAACAAGAAAAACACATAGTTCATGGGGAAAGAAAAACTGGGCGTGGCGATGGGGCATGTCAGTAGTAATCCATCACACATTGACAGTCGCTTGTAATATTGATTAAGACGAATGTACATACATGTACATGTATGTAAATTATGTTAATTATGCAGATTATGTTAATTATGCTGTGTAACAACCGACTTCCATTGTCCACTTTAAATGTACATATACAAATGTAAGTCACTAGATTGGTAAAGTCATGATTTATTTATTTATTTATGATGTTTTTTTATCAATTTGCAAATCAAATCTCGCATGACTACGAAATCTCCCATGAATGGTATGCCACATATAGACTAGTAAATCACATATGGATACAATCACATCATCTAGTTTATATTATCTATCCAATTGGACTTAAATGCAACTCTCAGTGGCAATGTCAAATTGACAACAAGTTTCTGTGCTGAAAATAATCTCACATCTGAGCATTGGACAGGATCACTAGATAGAAAGACTACGACAAATCTTGGGACTAAATGAAAACATAATGTAATGTAATTATGTAATGTGAGTTGACTGTACCAAGTGGAGTAAACGTATACAGTGGCTGACATTACCAAACATACTCAGTAACATAAATGATATTAGATTCAATAAGGCATACTAAATGGCAACATTTGATATTTGATCACGTTAATTAAATTATAATAACATTGTTTTATTACTAATCTGTTCTACTTGTAAACCCACAACCTGTGTCGATCGATCGACAGTCTTGTGGCCTTGGAGTTGGCTATCATAATGGAATCATCACCAACTGTACGTTATATTTCACAGCCATAAAATATTACGTTATGTTAGTACAAAAATGGCTATACATTTACATGTTGGTAAAGTACCCTACTGTGCTTAGCATGACAGACATTCTTACCAAAACACATTGTACACTCTGATATTTACTATAAGGGTGACAAGATTTGTTTTCTGTTTCTCATTACCTGAGCGACCCAAATTTTCAGCGCTAACATCAAAATAAAAAAATATTTTTATTTTCGCCCTCCCTTTATATTTTATGGAACATCGCCCTCTCTGGCAAGAATAAGCAAGTGTCTGGACTGTCTTGTACTTTGACTTAATTGAACAGACCCTATCAAATGCGTGTACATTTGTATTTTATATTACACTTGGCTTTTGTCTTTTTGAAGTGGGTAAAATTAAACTTACATGCTACTTGACCAAATGGAAATAAAGTATAAAACCTGCGATGATAATGAAATCATAAAAACTAAGCGTACATGTACATGTGGATACTATTACTATTCCAGTAAAAAGAAATTAATGTTTAAAATATGTTATTTCCATTATTTATGATTATTTGCATCTTTAGTTCCTTCAATAAAAATTGTTGATTTTTATATTGGCCAAATAAAGCAACATCTGATTTTGATTTCAAGCAGTAAATATTTTATATTTCATTTACTTTTACCGCTGTCACTACAGTATGTAAAACATGTGTTTGTCACTATAGTATGTAAAACATATGTTTGTCACTATAGTATGTGAAACATATGTTTGTGTCGATCTTTTTAAATGATTCTGAAGGATTACAACTGATGTACAACTGTAATTTGAGGCTTCGACAATCACTCCGAAAATTTTAAAATTTCCAATCTGTGGCATTTCATGTTTTTATTTTGTCTAGTCTGGTGACCCCATGGTGACCTTTACCTGCATACATATGCAAATGAGTACAACAACTTCAATTCACCTCACCGTGCTGCCTGACAAACCATACTTGGCAAAATGCCAGCACCTACGTTCATTGACGTATTTGGCACACTTTACAAATTATGAAATGCGATCAGCACTGTATCTTGATCCAGGTTTAGCCGTGGTGTCTTTTAATTGGTAGATTCATTGGTTCTGTTGATTCAGTTCGTATCTAGTTTCCGTTCGTGAATCTTTTTACGTCACAATGTGAAGGATTTAAACGATAAGTAAACGCATCGTGATGTAATAAACATAGAAGATTTATGCGATTACAGAGGCGGTACTTATCAAATCCGACATCATTTGCTCATCTCATACTCACTTTATCTTCATTATTGTTTGTCATTTACAAGTTGACAAAAACATACTCTTTTAGTAAATTCATTTTTTTTAAATATTTTTTTTTCATCAGTTTCATTGTTAGGACTACATGTATATTATGATATTATAAATACCAAAATAATATTTTAATATTTACATACGAATTGTCACACTCACAGATAACTTTGTCACAGTTGATAACAACTAATTACAATGTACTTGCAAATACGTCTTCTCCTCGCACTGGTCATAAATTTATATTGATTTCGGAGATCACTTTAAATAAATGATATTACAATATTACATTGTAAAACAGGTGGGTGGTTTATCAATATTAGAATCCAGCTGACAGTGGTTGATACGCTTAAAGAAGTCTGTTTGAGATTATTTGCAAATAATTCATAATTTGCATGTAAAATGTATAGAGTGACATTACTTTTAACAACACATAGATACTGACTGCTACATGTACATCGGTCTTCTCAGGCAATTGAAAAAAAATGTACCTTTAAAAAGAGTACATTAGTTGGTTTTGGTATTTACAATACAAAATCGGCCATTTCTGTTTTTCATAATACAAAATTTGCTCATTTGTACAAAAAAAATTGGAATTTTTAACAAAAAAAATCTGCCTTTTTTTGTTGTTTTTCATTCAAGACAAAATGTGCCCATGCAAGTTTGGTATATGCCCATTCCTGGTGTGTATAACAAAAAAAATTGTCTGTTTTTGGAATTAGTGACACAAAATGTGTCATTTTTGGTTTTTGTTACATAAAATTTTTCCATTATTTGCAGTCAGAGTATAACACAAAATGTGCCCATATTTGGTATTTTGTTTGTATTCCTGGGATTTCCATCACAGACAGCACTAAATCTGTCTGTTTCCGGTACACAGGACGTCATCTTTTATTCATCTGATAAATGTACATTGTCAGACATGATCATAATGACAAACATGATGTACAAAACACATGTAGCATTGACAGACATTACAATAACTTCATTCAGCTTGATTATATGGCGATGGTACATTATGTACACATATTATACTGTCAGAATGTTGAATAAGATCACTGATTTATATTTAAATGTGGGACAACACCATATATTTACTTTGGAGTGGTAAATTGGAAACAAATGCTACGTTTCGAACCATCTACTAAGAACCTTGATCGTGCAATAAAATGCATACGATCCGTGGAAGACAGATCGAAACGTCGCATTCGTTTCCAAGTTACTGTTCTAAAGGACACAGAATTACATTGTATTGTCCTAGTGATTCTTGGAACCAATATATTCTCCATACATTTAAATGCGTATTCAGTCCAAATTTGTGAATTGGAACAAACATGTATGGAAGTTTTATACCCAATTAGAACTTTTTAATTTTACAGTACGTGTACGATGACAAAGTCTACCAGTGTCACCAGATTTTCCTTCTATTGAGACTTAACAATTCAACTGTCTCTTTTGTCTTCCTTTCATGTGGGAATTAAAATGTGTATTCCTGTGATTCTGTCTGCACACTGTAATTCAGTGTTTTGGAACAGTTTTCAAAAGCCCAGATATTGTATTTCATCTAAGGCCTAAAAAAATTGTGTGATTCCGATTACACTCAATTTTAAAATAGGTGGGGTAGGTAGATTTTTTATTTCATTTTTTTTTCATATATTTCTTTCATATGTGAGTGTCTAGTTCAGGTAGTTATGTTTTCCGTTTTTTTCCATATGGTCTCTGTATTATTGGTTTCTTCTCATCAGATGTACAGCCATTACAGTTTGGAAGAACAGATTTATATTGTCTTTTTAATTTGAAGTCAGTTTCCGTATTCACTATTTCTTGTGAGACGTCACAATTTCACAATTTTTGCGATTTTATTATTTTTTTCTCAAATACATAAAAACTAAAAAAGTTTAGGGTCGGCATGAAAAACTAGGTGGGGTCGGGTAACGGGAACCAAACAATTTTTTTTGTTAGGCCTTACAGGAGTTGGACTTGACGATTAATTGCTCTTCAACTACATTGTACATCTATCTCTAATCCACTTGTTATGGTATCATATATTCATTAATAATTACTTTATAATATACTACTGTACTAGTATCTTAATTGTTCACAAATTTAAGTTAACGTCATTTTGTGCCAATAAATCCATGTACTGGTAGATTACCAGTGTGCCCTCTAAGCCAATTTGACATTCCATTGATGCACACAATTTCTAGTGGTGCACCAAAATTTGGTGTTCCCCTATGTCTTACTATGTGGTGACTCACAAGAAATGCCAGTTTTTATCATTTTGCCCCACAACAACAAAATTAAGCTATCACTAGAGATAAACTGTACATATAGCTTAAACCAAAACTTACTTGAGGCAAAATAAAGTTAAATTTACAAACATAGACTTAATGTTTGCACAGATTAGCTTTCATTTGATTGTATATTAATTATTATATATTCATATTTCTGGGAATACATTTTTAAAAATATATACATGTATCTATGTCACCTGGAGCCCTAACTACATCCCATGTAAACTTAATAGGTCTTTTCACATAGAAGAGAGAGAGGTTTGCCAGCAGACTAGAAATATACCAGAAATAATTACGACATCGAAACGAGATAAATTGGCCTCTCTTTAAAAATCAAGTTCTATGCTGACTGAAAACTTTCACACATTTTATAGTCAGTGTCTGATAGCAATTTAAAGGACCCCTACTTCATTACAGAAGATTGGGGTTGTTAAATCACCAAGTATCTAATATTAGATTTAATTCATGGTAGTCTGAGTGTTACAATTCCTATCATCGAAATGACGGAAACCAGACGGAAACTCATTACATGTTTATAGATACTTGCACTTTTAACATCAAATTAAAGTTTACAAGTGGGGTCTTAATTCAGTATAGTGTGGTCTTCATTCAATCATTTCTTGCTTTCCATAAATACAATGTAGTTGAAAACATGTACATTTTTACATCTTTAAGACGCCCCCCTGGGTTTGTACATTATTTGAAGATTCCTTTATGTCTCAAATTGCGCCTGTGCCCTCGTGGGGTCAACACTGGTCTTAATTACCTTCTCTTTTCAGCTCATGTTTCCACATTTAGTCCTCCTATATTGTACTACTGTGGCAACCAAGGTTTCAGTTTACGTAAACCTTAGATAAACACAAACTGAAACTATTGTTGTTTAATTATCTTTTGTGTGGTTTTTTTTTTTTTGATCGGGTAATAAATGATATTGTACCCTGTTGTAATACATGTACAAAGTCATATGGTGAGCGTGCATTCTCGCGAGCAGCACAGGTCTTATGGAACAGTATACCACTTGAACTTCATTCATCTCCCACTGTCGATAACTTCAAGAAGGATATCAAGACACATCTGTTTAAAGCAGCTTTCTCTAACTTTTTTACATTGATCTACTATTGTTCCTGTTCAGCGCCATAGAACATTACATCGTATTGGATTTTGGCACTACATATATACAAATTCTTCTGATTGATTGATTGATTACATTGTGCATCGCATCGTAATGTGGCAGATTACACAAATGGGTGATAGAGGTGCCCCAGTTGTGAAAATATAATCACCCTGTAATCAATCAATCTGATCCAGTAAACATTGGACATTGGAATTGGAAGTCTCCGACAACGTACACCACAAGATCTGCATGCGGTGGAAATCATCAGACACGCCATCCTGCTACTGCAAGTGTCATCAAACCAACTCCTGTCAATAGTCTGGAAGTCTCCAACAACGTATACCACAAGATCTGCATGCGGCGGAAATCATCAGACACGCCATCCTACTGCAAGTGTCATCAAACCAACTCCTTTCAATACCTAACATGTTGAAACTATAGCTTTAGTTTTTCTCTATCTTAGTTTGCTGAAACCTTGGTTTCCACTGTTGTATCTCATTAGAATGCCAGACGCTACATGCTTGTTGTAATCCAATCCATCGTTTTAAAATAGACACAAACCTTCACTGTATGTGCTATGAATACAAGGACCTCTGATCTGTTTGCGATGTCTCTAGTTTGCACTTGATGCTATTTTGATGGTGGGTTGAACCACATGTTGACAGATTACAGCTTGCGTTGTACAGAGGATAAACGATACATTGAAGAGAGGTCTACCGTATGTAGCTCTTTTAGCACACAGCATCAAATATCAGGTTGCATTTCGTTTTTTCTTCCTCAACATGTACTTAGTATAGTGTTCCCGCTTAAAATGAAAGACAATATTTTGTGTTGATCATGAAAATAACTTAGTTTCTTTGGAGTCTTTACTATCACAGTGATAAAGGGAACGATTCATTTTGGTGTCACAAGAAAATATTTGTTGTTGATGGTGAAAAATGAAGAAAACTGGTTTTTCTTGCGAATCACTTACGGATTAAAACAAATACTGCTATATTTCATAAATCATCTGACTTATAGAACATGACACATGTACATCATGCTGTCTGGCAAAGCTATAGAAAAAGTTGGTTCTGATTTATAGAATTTTCTCGTATAATCCTTACACCCCAAATTATTTAAGATAAACAATGAATACCAGCACCTGCATGGGAATGAGGCACTCGTCGCTAACAAAATCCAATATTTCGAAGAAGTAAAATTTAGTCTTCTTGTGAAAATTGTTTTACCTACGCTACAATAGCTTACAATAAGGATCACCATTGGCCATTATAGTCTGCACAACCTACATACATACATACATACATGTACAGTCTGTGGTACCAACAGTGTTTTATTTAAGGGCAGTATAAAGTAGGTAAAATCTACCGGGGTTCCCACATCATTTTACCGGGGTTCCCCACCTAAACTATGATACATTGCATGGGAAGCACTACCAGTTTTACCTCTTTCCCCCTTTCTGTTACTGGGGTCCCAAACCTTAGCAAAAACACTGACCAACATGTATTATTGTATATGTACATATATGTACCTTACATCTGGTCTACAACAATCATTTTTAGTAACTGCACAACCCTTCAGTAATTATTGTACATTTTGTATTTTTTTCAAAAATTATATTTTAGACAGTTTGTATTCCATCAGTATCTACCAGTAGTGCCAACATTAGTTCTACAACAATTTATTGTACAGAAGTCCCAGTGTCTGTGACAGGAACTATTAAATTTTGTCTTTTTTATCAAAAGTTATATTTTAGACAGTTTGTATTCCATCAGTATCTACCAGTAGTGCCAACATCTGTTCTACAACAATTTATTGTAACAGAAGTCCCAGTGTCCGTGACAGGAACTATTAAATTTTGTCTTTTTTATCAAAAGTTATATTTTAGACAGTTTGTATTCCATCAGTATCTACCAGTAGTGCCAACATCAGTTCTACAACAATTTATTGTAACAGAAGTCCCAGCGTCTACAATGTGCCATTAATAGCTACATGTACATGTACATATATACAAATGTACATTTCTTTGGAGTCTTTACTATCACAGGGATAAAGGGAACGATTCATTTTGGTGTCACAAGAAAATATTTTTTGTGACTGAAGCCAGTATGTCTATGATTGAAATTAATTTTGTTCGCTCTGTAACTAAATTTCCAGTGTCTGCGACTGCAACTATTTTGGTTTCATATTTTTTATTTTTTACTGTACTTACTGAAGTATGTAGATTTCCATATGATCATACCCTATCAATATTCTATTTATGTATAATATGCTGATAATGTAACAAACGGTTCGCATGGCTTTTCCTACTGTTAAGTGTTTACACACGCATCGACATGAAACCAGTGTACACATTATCACCAATAACTAATAGACAGATAATTATCTAATTAGATTGATTGACCCATTTCAAGTAAAGGAGTCAAGTGGTTTCCATGGGTACAAATTAACAAAAAATAACAAAAACCTACACCTGAATTGTTGACTGTAAATAAATGACAGAAAACTATAGTCAACCATTATCTTGAAATGTGTCTTAAAAATAAATTTTGAAAATAGGAATGTTGCTAGAAACCTATCAACATTTTTCATGAAAGTAAATTTTCAATAAATTTAAATTTTATTTTATTTTATAAATACAAATGTATATGAATACTGATAGAGAATTATCAACTATTTTCTTAAAAATAGTAAATACATAAAATTTTGAAATTTTCTGGAAATATATGAATATTGTCAGAAAATTATTTTTTGAAAAAAAAAAATCATTTAGAAAAAAATAAAAAAATAAATTTTGAAAATTTTCCAGAAATATAACTCATAATATCTAGACAGCAAATGGTTTGCAATGAGAACAGATCATGTGAGAGAAGCTTGTACAAATATTGGTTCAATTTGTTACACAATAAGTCATTAACTAATGTATGTGGCATACCATGTGAGTATGCTGGACAGTTTCCACACATATTAAAAAAATGTATATTCACAGATATGTATGTAGGCCAGGGACGTTTGTCAGCCTGTAATGTCAATGCCCTTTAAGTGTCCTTACATGAATTGGTACAATGTACAGTCGCATTCCTTGAGTATTTTGTTGCGATATTCCACTTTAAAAATATTCATTTTTTGTAGAATTTATACAAATTAATGATTTGTCTATAACAATTTATAATTAATATGTAAGTGGCACGTGTACAAGCTGAATTAATATAATTTTAATCGGATGCGGGATGGTTGCACCAACACTTTCATAAAATTATTTATTAGTATATTACACGGATCTTAGTTAAAATATAATATTGAATATTGATGTTAAAACATGCCTTTATTTGAAACTGCTTTAGCCAACTCATGGTGCGAAATGATAGTAAAACTGACTTAAAGATTCAAGCTGGTTTTGCACTAGTCTAGAGGCTCGTTAATGTACAATCTTTCCCTCCACTTATAGTCAAATGGACAAATTCCACCGAAAATCTAGCTAAATCACCTGCTGGGGAAAGGGTGAACACCACATGTCAGTAGTAAACAATCACACACTGATAGGCAGTTGTTAGTGGTTACTTCGTTCAGTTTACTACAAACTCAACCCCAGTCTGAGTATGTCATGTGAGCACGCGATACTGTTATCACGTTTATGTAAATTCTATTATAGCATTTAACTATTATTGTTGGTGGTAAGAACGGAATGTCATGCCAAAGAAAGCCACCTGACTATACGGTGCAGAGAGATTACAGAAAAATGAGCCCACATGCACACTTGGTTCCAATCTGATTAAAATCCGATGTAGTGTACACTTCGCAATTTGTTTTTGGCTGTGACATTTATTGTCGTTTGTTCTTTTGTGAGCGATCTTTACGCCACTGTTTTGCACACGTTTTGCACACGTTATGTGTGAGTGGTGAAGTGTGGCTTAATACCAATATAACTGAAGAATTAGAGTAGACTTGGGGAAGAATGAGCAAAATTTCAACAAATCAAAATGTCAGTCAGGATAGCGAAAATAGTGTAGTAGCGTTAGTTCTTCAAGTCTACAGGTACGCTATTAAATATCCTGCCGCCTCATCAACACACTGTAACTGTAGCAATGGCTGATATCGCTATAACATACAATGTACAATGGAAAGGTTAAATAGCGGTCAGTTCATTGTGTCTCAACTTCAAACCAGACAGCTACTTGACATGGTCATTTACCTACCATACATTATGTACATGATGGTATTCGACGCTTTACAATTAACAGAATGTTGGAATTCGGTGTCAAATGGGATGTATTAATTGCGAGTCATTCAACGCAGGCTACAGTATAGCCCAGATACTAACCTATCTGACTTTAAAATGTCCAGCCAGCCAGTTTATCGTGTAACCGTAAAACTTTCAAAAAGTTTCACAGTCTACTGTACATGTACATGTAATGCCTTACACTGGTTATAACACAAACAGTTCATAGTTTATAGCATTCCTCAGAGTTTTTCAATCTGTCTTAGCTGATGATCCTCATCAAAATGAAATCGAAAGTTCGATGCTAAAAAACTTTGAGCTATTTGTTCATTATAACGTGTATTAAAGTCATTTGATCTACCAAACTAATGAACTTATTTTGGTCAGTAACACATGTCACTTTACAATAAACATTTTAGATTTATACACTAGTATATGACAATGAATGTACATCATTTCATGGCCTCTGAGTTCATTACAAATGAGAATTTGTACTCGCAGAATCAAAAAAAAAGATTGAAAAGAATCCAAAATTTTCACTGACATCATCTCGTTGCTCCCCTGATAAGACATACATGTATTGCAAAATTTTGGGAATAGCTTCCTAAGAATGTTTTGACTGTGTGAATAGAAATTTTCAATTGAAATTTCTGTATATACTTTATAAGAGTTAACTGCCTTTCTAGAAAGTGATGGTGTTTGTTGAGACTACGTTTTTTGCCAAGATTATCCTGCACACTGCAGAGAGGGTGAAATCAGATCAAACTGGAATAGTTTCTGTAAACTCAGTGCGCCATACTTTTTTCCTTTATTTATCTGTTGCAATCATCCATGCGAGGTGAAAGGTAAAAAAGAAGTCCAACCATTAGAAGGGTCAGTCAACATTTGATGAAGTAAACGGTCATTTCTTTGTGGGTTTTTTATGTATAATGACTTGCTATGGTCAGCTATGGACAGTCTCAATTTGATGGAGTAAATGACCATTTCTTTGTATGTTTAAAAGTACATTCCTACATGTGTGCCATAATTAGATAAACACCACATGGTAAAGTGGCTGGAGAAGTCTGATATCGCTTTTACCTACTTACCATCCCCAACCAAAGCACAGTAACACAGAGACTAACTATGTGTATTATGTTACATATATGTACATATATATTCCACATCATGGGTGAAATTAGTTTCTAACTTCGAAGTCAGTGAATGGAGGTGGAAATGGTAACGATACTGTATAGGAACTACATGTAGACTAGGGTGACATAGGCAGCTCATTTTAACAATTTGAAAGACTGGGTGGGTGTATTAAACATCATTTAGGAAAAACAATAATGAAATCCTGAAACTGTCCACAAAACAAACAAGTATTAAAATGGGTGGGGAGAATTATGAATTAATGCTCTTTCTTCAAAGTTATGCACTTTGCAAAAAAGGCGATTACACTGAATTTATTATGGTGGTACTTTGTGTGTAACTCTTGCCAATCCCTCACACATATTTTATTAGCAACCTTACATAAATCACTGTAATAAATATACAATACTTGATTTCTCATTGAAAACCAGACAAATCTGGAGAGAGAAAGGTTAATAGTGTGATTGATATTGTTAAGCATGGTTGTCCCTGGCAACACTACTCACAAAACACCATATAGACATAGACTTAATCAGTGTGCCATCTATAAGCCAATTTGACGCACCACCGGTGCACACAATTTCTCCTGACGCACCAAAATTTGACGTCTCCCCATCTCTTACATGAACTATGTGGTGACTCACGAGTCCCAGTTCTTCTCATTTTGACTCACAACAACAAAATTTAGCTATCATACTGGACTTAATCCTCTGGAGAGTTAGGGAGCTTGTCTGGAATATTTAGTACCTGTAGGTTTATACACCACGCGTGTGCTTGTGACACTGAAAAGATCATGTACATAACTATAAAGGCATAGTAAAATAATTTTGTTGTTGCGAGAATGAATGTTCATATTCTTAGGATTAATTACTGCAATATCAAAGCATATTGTAATGTTAGAATAGTAAAATTAGTTTTATGTTCATATTCCTAAGACTATGATATATTATTTCAATTCATATTCTAATGTCAGAATAGTAAAGTTATTTTCATGTTCACATTCTTATAATTCAGCAATCAAATCAATTGACTTCACAATCTAATGAACAATTACAATAGTAAAGTAATTTGTACTTTCATATTCCAAAGATGATAATTTTATTTTCATATTCCGAGATACATGTACCTCTTACAATTTGTCACTGATAAATTAATTCAATTCACAATCTAATGAACAATTACAAATGTAAAGTTATTTTTATGTTCACATTCCTACGATTGTGATGGGTCAATCCCATTCATATTCTGATGTCAGAATTGTAGCTATTTTTATGTTAATATTCTATCAATTTATGACTGGGATACATCAATTCAATTCATATTTTGATCTTAGAATTATACATGTAAAGTTATTTTTACATTCATATTCTTACAATTTATCAAACTGAATTCATATTCTGCGAAATAGTCAAATTTTTCATGTTCATATTCATATTCGTAAGATTGTGTTGCATCACATTCTGGCTACATGTAGATCTCACTTATACTTCTCCTTTCAGTTTCCATGGATACAGTGGATGGTACAATACATATGTATAAAACAAACAGGGGATACGTATCTTTTTAACACAGTATAGAAAACATTCCTTTGTGAACAATTTCCCTTTTTTTTGTCCTAAAAGTTTCCTTTCACTGACTTCCTCTTTTACCACATTGATTTCAATCACATACGCAGTATAGGTTTATATTTTGTATTCATTCTTTCTTTACTTCTTTGTGTGTTTCATTGCCATTTCAAAGTTGATTAATATTCATTTATTCAAATTCATTCATTTATTCAAATCAGGAAGCCTGTACCAGACTATACATGTACTCTGTAAAAAGTTAACATTTATGCATTACTACGGATGGACAGATGGACGGACAGACAGATGGACAGACAGACATACAGACCAGACAGATAGATGGATGGACAGACATGGACAGACAGACAGACAGACAGACATGGACAGACAGACAGACAGACAGACAGACATGGACAGACAGACAGACAGACAGACAGACAGACAGACAGACATGTCACGGTAGGCAGAGACAGACTGACAAACAGACAGACATGTTATGGAGACAGATAGATAGATGGATGGACAGACAGACAGAACAGTAGACAGACAGACAGACAGACAGACAGACAGACAGACAATGAATGAATAAATGAATGAATGAATGAAGGAAGGAAGGAATGAAGGAATGAATGAATGAAATTTATTTCACCAGATAACAAAAATAAGCTACACTTTCAAAGAAACATACGATACAAATATACAAACTGAATACAAAAGAAATAGACAGACAGACTTGTACTATGATATCCCTTCAACCCAGCCATCATACATGTACATATGATGTAAAGTAACTAGTACACACAGATGTTCAGGTCATTATTTCTGAGGGCCTACTACAGGGCCATGGCCTCACTTTAAGCAATTAAGAATAGGACATGGACCCACTGCCAGCAATTATAATTTATAGTAACATGGAATGGTACTCAGTCACGAGTGTCATTCAAGGACATCTTCCACACTTCAAGAATTAGAGTGACTAGAAATACCACAACTAAGCAGTCTAGCAAACCAGATAACAATATGTCACTATGTAAACAGTAGTGTCACTTGTACTATACTGGTCTTCACCATTATAATACTATGTGTGCATTTGTACATATGGTCTCATTCATTTCACATCATGCAATTTTTGCTGCAGATTAACAAATTATAAGTTGTAATAAGTCTTGTTCCTATACAACGCGTTACAATTAACTACCATTATCTCCACTCACATACATGTATGGGTAAAGTCCTTATTCTAACACAGAAATCTGTGCCCCCCCCCCCCCCATGAAGGGTAAATGACACGTCATTAGTAATTGAAGGGTAAACGACATGTCAGTAGTAATCCATTGCAAATTTACAAACAGTTACAATTGGTTAGTTCCTTTAGACAATTGTTCATTAACCGAACTAACTCCAGTTCGCCAGTCTCAAACTAAAATCATGTGGAAGCGCGATAACATCATCACGTTTATATGAACACAGTCGGGGGTAGCACAGATTTTTGTGCTAGAATAAGGACATTCCCTACGCATGATGGTAGTAATCGTAATGCATAATATAGGAACTAGACTACATTGTATTGCCATAGTAGTCTTACAGAAGCATACATGTAGTATTGTACATAACCATTATTTGCTGTTGGCATAATTTAAACCTAATATTCAGGTATAACAATATTAATACATGCCAATTATGGTATATATATATTATCTCCAAGCTTTTTTCTTTCTTCAACCAAGGAAAATATGAGTGACCTGCATGTACATGTACAGGGACTTGTCACTACGATTCACTAGACAATAGTCTTTTTTTTTGTTTTGGGGTTTTTGTTTTGTTGTTTTTTTTCTCTTTAGTAGTTTTTGTAAGCACCGTTATTTAATTTGAACAACTGCCGTCACCACAGTTTGATATGCAATTGACACTCTTGAAATTGGGTGGCTAGCTCGATTAGTTTCTCAAAACTATTTTCTAGACCAACGACAACTTTGAATCGTTTTCTTTTTTGGCTGTTAATGTTTACTCTTAATAAGAGTCTTATATGTATATTTATCTCTTTTGTGGGGAATGAATTCCAATTCAATTCAACCCTTTGGTCACCAGTATTTTCCGGCTCAATAAAGCAAAATATTGAGAATAATAAAAATTATACCTCCTAAAGCATAATATTTTGAAAAATTGGGGAAAATAATTATGGCAATTTGAGACGTTTTGGAACTCGTATTTTGAGCACCACAGAACTAGTGAAACTGACACAATTATGAGATTATCCTTATGTACAATGTAGTAGTAGTGTAGTCGTACAACATGGATATATAATCCATATTTTCTGTTCAAAGATGACAACTTAGTTTGTGTATAGTATGATTGATGACAAACATTAATTTGGTGCATGTACCTACAAAGTCCGGGAAACTCTTCTTACAATGTATGTCATTAAATGTGCAAACAACGCCAGAAGATATGTTTTATTTAAATTATACTTGCCACCGAAAACATACCAAAACCATTTTAATCATAATATTCATAATCTTATTGTAAACTATCGCAAAGAAGTTCATAACAGTTCACCGTTTCATTTATTCTAATTCAAACTTCTTCAAAAGGTCCTCTGAGGTGCAAAACTAATCAACGACTCAAGCTGTGTATGTACCATTGACTGTTGCTAAACTCAGCGTGTGCCAATTTTACGGCTGAGAAGTAAATTTAAAGATTATAATTTATCTAGACTTTATTTCTTTCACAAAACCGTTACACATCTATCAACTAAACACACCCTAAATAGTGTATCTGGAAATTAAATCAATACATCAAATTATTTTGACATTTATAGCCTATCCCACCCTTATTTCGTACTAAACAACCTACACTTCACACGGTGTCTATTTCATCATTTCCACACTAACTGTGACATCTACTTCCATTTCCAAGTACACTGACTGAGTTCCATGTAACCTAGTTCTATGTTCTGTTTACTTAGATATCTAATATTCTGAGTAAATGATGGGAGACATATCGAATATTCTCAGTAAATGATGGGAAAGATATCTAATATTCTGAGAAAGCGATGCGAGGGGTGCACTTTAGATTCAGAAAATATACTACAAGTACAACTATCTGACTTGGTTTATGTTGTTTGCCAGAACAATATGGTATCACACTAGTATGTCAAGTCAGATAGCCAAGTCTCTGAGCTATACGGCACTGTCCAAACCAGTATGTCAAGTCAGATAGCCAAGTCTCTGAGCTCTACTTTCGAGCCAGTATGTCAAGTCAGATAGCCAAGTCTCTGGGCTATACTGTCAAGCCAGTATGTCAAGTCAGATAGCCAAGTCTATGGGCTATACTGTCAAGCCAGTATGTCAAGTCAGATAGACAAGTCTCTGGGCTATACTGTCAAGCCAATATGTCAAGTCAGATAGCCAAGTCTCTGGGCTATACTGTCAAGCCAGTATGTCAAGTCAGATAGCCAAGTCTATGGGCTATACTGTCAAGCCAGTATGTCAAGTCAGATAGCCAAGTCTGTGGACTATACTGTCAAGCCAGTCTGTATAGTCAGATAGCCAAGTCTGTGGACTATCCTATCATGCCAGTATGTAAAGTCAGACAGCCAAGTCTCTGGGCTATACTGTCAAGCCAGTATGTCAAGTCAGATAGCCAAGTCTCTGGGCTATACTGTCAAGCCAGTATGTCAAGTCAGATAGCCAAGTCTCTGGGCTATACTGTCAAGCCAGTATGTCAAGTCAGATAGCCAAGTCTCTGGGCTATACTGTCAAGCCAGTATGCCAAGTCAGATAGCCAAGTCTCTGGGCTATACTTTCGAGCCAGTATGTCAAGTCAGATAGCCAAGTCTCTGGGCTATACTGTCAAGCCAATATGTCAAGTCAGATAGCCAAGTCTCTGGACTATACTGTCAAGCCAGTATGCCAAGTCAGATAGCCAAGTCTCTGAGCTCTACTATCGAGCCAGTATGTCAAGTCAGATAGCCAAGTCTCTGGGCTATACTGTCAAGCCAGTATGTCAAGTCAGGTAGCCAAGTCTCTAGGCTATACTGTCAAGCCAGTATGTCAAGTCAGATAGCCAAGTCTCTGGGCTATACTGTCAAGCCAATATGTCAAGTCAGATAGCCAAGTCTCTAGGCCATACTGTCAAGCCAATATGTCAAGTCAGATAGCCAAGTCTCTGGGCTATACTGTCAAGCCAGTATGTCAAGTCAGATAGCCAAGTCTCTAGGCTATACTGTGAAGCCAGTATGTCAAGTCAGATAGCCAAGTCTCTGGGCTATACTATCAAGCCAGTATGTCAAGTCAGATAGCCAAGTCTCTGGGCTATACTGTCAAGCCAATATGTCAAGTCAGATAGCCAAGTCTCTGGGCTATACTGTCAAGCCAGTATGTCAAGTCAGATAGCCAAGTCTCTGGACTATACTATTGACCCGGTACGTCAAGTCAGATAGCCAAGTCTCTGAGCTATACTATCAAGCCAGTACATGTATGACAAGTCAGATAGCAAAGTCTCTGGGCTACATGTATATTGTCAAGCCAGTATGTCAAGTCAGATAGCCAAGTCTCTGAGCTCTACTTTCGAGCCAGTATGTCAAGTCAGATAGCCAAGTCTCTGGGCTATACTATCAAGCCAGTATGTCAAGTCAGATAGCCAAGTCTCTGAGCTATACTGTCAAGCCAGTATGTCAAGTCAGATAGCCAAGTCTCTGGGCTATATTATCAAGCCAGTATGTCAAGTCAGATAGCCAAGTCTCTGGGCTATACTGTCAAGCCAATATGTCAAGTCAGATACCCAAGTCTCTGGGCTATACTGTCAAGCCAGTATGTCAAGTCAGATAGCCAAGTCTCTGAGCTATACTATCAAGCCAGTACATGTATGACAAGTCAGATAGCAAAGTCTCTGGGCTACACGTATATTGTCAAGCCAGTATGTCAAGTCAGATAGCCAAGTCTCTGGACTATACTGTCAAGCCAGTATGTCAAGTCAGATAGCCAAGTCTCTGGACTATACTATTGACCCGGTACGTCAAGTCAGATAGCCAAGTCTCTGAGCTATACTATCAAGCCAGTACATGTATGTCAAGTCAGATAGCCAAGTCTCTGGGCTATACTGTCAAGTCAGTATGTCAAGTCAGATAGCCAAGTCTCTGAGCTCTACTATCAAACCAGTATGTCAAGTCAAGCTGCACATTGTAAAGTCTTGTTTTAACAAGTGGTATTAGGGTATAAACTCTACCTGCATTCCTTTATTACTGATATTTTGTTAGGAGTGGTAAGTTACAAATGTTTAGCTAAAATCTACCCAAGTTCCATCCTAAGTCATTTTACATGTAACTGTATTCCCAACCGGTCAATTACATTTGTAGCTACGGTTGGTAAGTAGGTAAAATCTACATGTACCTGAGTTCCCCAGTCATTTTAACAGGATTCTCTACCAGTATTTTATTTAAAGGTGGCAATTAGTACATGTAGGTTTAAGTCTAACTGTGTTTCCCAGTCATGTTACCATGGTTACCTACATGTACCATTGATTTCGTTAGGAGTAGTAAGTTAAGGTAAAATGTACCAAGAGGTATTTTACCTGGGTATCCCCTCCAACCTTGCATGGTACAGAGACTGCAAAGTATGAAACCCTGTACAAATTTTACAAGTCTTTCCTCCCTTCAGGCCTGTTACAGCACTGTCGAGATACATCATTAGCTGGTCATACCTCTTAGCCCTCGTCTTACAAGATTAAAAGATTACAAATGCTATAACGATATATTTCAACAGCATCGTACCCAGGCTAGGGTTCATGAACTGTGTACAGCAAAACACAGGTGCAATGACCGAGTTCACTAATTTTGTCTACAAAATTTGTATTCCATAGGATAGCTAACAGTATGGCTGTGCAAGTTCCTCTCCGGCATGGCTACATGCCAATACTGCATTATATATACCTTTACACCAACAATCAAGCAATTAAAAACTCAAATTTCCATTTCTACTCTGTTTTTCTCTTGTGCGTGACTGGCATCTGGAGTAGAAAATGCAATCGTAATTCCTGTATAAAGAGTAGGACTTGAAATGGCAATTACTTTAAATATAGACTTTCATCACAGCTGTAGCTAAAAACAGATCATGGAAACGATTGTGTCCTGAACTGTGACACTTGGGTTCAGACGAAAATATGTAGCATGTGTTTTTGTTCAGAGTCGTGAGGAAGTAAAACTTGGCTCAGGGTTGAAAAAGGCACTTTACCAGATTCGCGTAATCATGCTGAAATATACTTGACATTACTGTAGTGCATATACCATGTACATTTCAACGTATTTCTCCTTCGCTGTTACCATGGTTGTAAAATCTTTACTACCAGCCAATTTATTCCAAGTTGACTATTTGTAACATATTGTGTTCTATTTTTTCCTGTCAATCACTATGTAATTATCCCCCCCCCCCTGCAGTTTTTATTTGCTACCAGGCCTTTTAGGTTAGTAATACTATAGACACAACAAAATCAACAAATAAATAAATAAACAAACAAATAATAAACATATCTACATTATCAATCAGGTAAATGAATAAACAGTATACTAGCTAATTACATTCAATTTATACATAAATTAGAATATATTGCCCAACAGTATAGCTTTTTTTAATGAAAACAAAAACAAAAATTTGTTTTCATAAAAAAATTGGTAGAGTAAGAGCCAAGTTTGGTGCAACTCAAAAAATTGGTATGTGTCAGTGGTACTTCAGAACTGTGGAGGGACACAGCTAACATACACTAAGTTACATTAATTAATTAATTAGATGGATTGACGGATGGATGGATGAAAAATGATTGAATCAATAAATCAATAAATGAAGCAATAAATCAATAAATGTATGAACCAATGAATTAATAAACATTGTTAATAATAATAATAATAATAATAATAATAATAATAATATTTATAGAGCGCCAGTATAACAAATAATGTTTGCTCAAAGGCGCTGAACAAAACTAAAAAGGTGAAAGGAATACGTACATGTACTTAAAAGGGATAAAAGTTAAAACGTTCAAAGTCTCACAAGTTCAAAGTTCATAGCTACATACAATGTACATAAAGTCGAGTCACTCTATGACACATACACACATGTTGCTAGTTACATGTACTTTGTCTTTGTTAATCATGACCTGCCATAGAACAGATGATATTAATACAAAATATAAATAATTTATAATATTGGTAACATATTGTACTTCACTTTAAAACAAAGGCCAGCAAAGCATTATTGACTTAATTCAAAAGAATGAGTCGTTACTCAGAGTTTCACGCTTCCTCGAACAAATTGACAATCCCAATTTTATCAGTCATCTGATGATCGCTGAGGAAGCGTGAAACTCTGGGTAACGACATAACATCATTATTCTTTTGAATAAAGTCTATATCTATATAGAGTCTATTATTATTATTATTTATACTTTATTACAGACCCATAGTCCAGAGAAGAACAAAAATATACCACAAGACAGTGTAATTTTAAATATAATAATACTGTACATGTAGTCATGTAAACCCACTGAAGGGAGGGGCAGGGGTGAACAAATCCATTGGTCCTGGGTTCGGGACTAGTGATTTTTTTGGGCGGACCACACAAATTTTACCTTGTCTGGTACAGTACCTTACTATTAATAACTATGTTAAAAAGTCGTCTGAATATACAGATTCATAGGCAAGATTTAATGTTTCACATTAGCGCGACCTGGAACCACTAATTCTTTTCAGCAGGACCACTGGATTCTTTAAGGCACTGGTCTGGGGACCACCAGTTCACAAAATGATTTGTTCACCCCTGGAGGGAGTTTGGATAATTCCCTTGAAATAAGAAATATGTGGATCAGAATGGTTTGGTTCGTACTGATATAGTCTCAGTGAAAATAAAATAAAATAAAATAAAATAAAATAAAATAAAATAAAATAAAATAAAATAAAATAAAATAAAATAAAATAAATAGAAAGTCAATGAATGTACTAAAATAAATATGTGTTATATTGGTTACATGATATACATATATATGTAGTACTATACTTGGACTCTCAAACTTTGACACTTTTATTCATTATTCTTTATCAAGTTTTTGTTACGTTTTTTCATATTTACACACATAAATTGTGTTTTTAAAAAAATACCATTGTCCATTGCAGTATATGTCAAAGCATGCAACAATTATCATTAGAAATTACCATCGATGAACATTCCTGCTAAGATCTTAGATCTCCAATACCACAATCTGAATTCAAATAAATCTGACATAATCTCCCATTTATAAAGTGTGTCTTACATATTAGTTTGTTTAGATACTCAGGTATATTAGAGATGTCAAGGTAAGATAAAACAATGTTTTTGTTAGGGCAGTAAGCATGTAAAATCGAACTACATGTAAGTTCCCATGTCATTTTACTAGGGTTCCCTACCATAGTACCAAGTGTTTTTGTTATTAGTGGTAACAGGTAAAATCAACCTGAGTTCCACAGTCATTTTACCAGGGTTCCCTACCAAGTGTTTTTGTTATTAGTGGTAACAGGTAAAATCTACCTGAGTTCCACAGTCATTTTACCAGGGTTCCCTACCAAGTGTTTTTGTTATTGGTGGTAACAGGTAAAATCAACCTGAGTTCCACAGTCATTTTACCAGGGTTCCCTACCAAGTGTTTTTGTTATTGGTGGTAACAGGTAAAATCTACCTGAGTTCCACAGTCATTTTACCAGGGTTCCCTACCAGTGTTTTTATTATTAGTGGTAACAGGTAAAATCTACCTGCATTCCACAATCATTGCACCACTGTTCCCAGCCCATATTATTGTATAATGTATAGGGAAACTATGCCTGTTTTACCAAATCCCCTTTCTGTTGCCACGGTTCCCTAATCTTAACACGAACACTAAGAACTAAAATGTAGATGTGAAAAACAGTTGTCTAGTAAAGATACAAGAACAGTTGGTTCAGAACAAAACAATAATCCATTGTAATCCTTATGGCATGCGAGAACCTGGGATTGAAACATTGGCCTTTAACACCATTCACAAATTATTATTACTATATTATTAGTATCATGATAATAGCTCATTAATCATGAAGTATTTAATTTTCCAAAAATAAATATGATATCAATGACTGTTAGGTAAAGAAAGAGACAGGTCCTTGGAGATTACATCAACAAATACAAACTTCCTGTTATATGTACATCATGTGTCATTGTGCATACATACATATATATGACGTCTGCACATTTGTCATTTAGCAAGGTCATTATGAGGGTACTCTGAATAACAGTTAATATGGTAAAGTTGATAGATCATACAATGTAGCATGGTTCGGAGGTCTGAGGTGTTACTATTTCTAGATGCTCTCCACACCACACACCCCGGGGGGCAGTACCAATGACCAGTTCTGGTACTAGTGGTAGGAGTGTGTGGCCAGTGCTGGAAACCCCAGGCCCCATTTCAGACCTACTTTGACCAAAAATCAATACCCCATTTTAGACCCACTTTGACCAAAAATCAATACCCCATGTTAGACCATTACACATTCTTAAGAACTGTAGACAAAATATATTTTCCTTAGAAGGCAACATTTTTGGGCAATTAATGGCAGTTGATTTGGCTAAAGGGTAATGCATCACATTTTTGACCAAGCAAAATAAAAAATAATGCAGTGGACCCCATTTTAGACTCTTCAGCTTGAAAAATAAAAAGACTACATTTCAAACCAAAGGGATAGGTACATGTAGAAAACGCACTCCAAAGGGCGGCACATATACATATACTCAAATAAGGGGAGTAGCCCCACATCACAATACAGCCCCTGTGCCACGACTGTTTTGCACATCCCAGTACCATACATGTCGCTGTGTACTGCATACATGTACCTAGCACACAGTTGTCACTTGTCTGTGTGTGCACATTCATGTATTTGCTGTGGTGGAATAATATCCTGTAGCAACCCTTTTGTTCATATCTGACTAGCATTGCTAACATAGCTGGTACATGGCTGTGAGAAGAAGCTCTTGTACGTGTACATGGAATGGTTGTAAAAACCTGTGCTGCCTTGCTACTTTTTTTCACATCCATGTTACATTGATGTTGGCATACTAGTTTAATACGCATCTGTCAAATCGAGGTATGTTATACCTAGTGTGTTGGCCAGAGCTGTTAGAGGAATATTGTGCCCATAGCTGGTACAGTCTATGTGCACAACCCTGTCCTACGTATATGAATGTTACAGGGGTGTGCAAGGTTCCCTGTGTATACTACCCATAAAACACAACATATAATATAAATACATGTAGATAAATACATTACTTGGCAGTATAGATTGCATTTCACGATACAAGAAAAGTGACCACCAGTATTTTTGCTAAGGTTGCCGGGGAACCCTAGTCTAGTTCCTACATGTTGGCCTTTGGTCTGTAAGGTATGCCATGACGGCCAACCCCTACCTGTGAGAGGAGGCCAGTGAGGGCGAAACGTCATGGCGTATCTTACAGTCTAGTTGGCCTTGTAAGCCCATTTTTTATGACTTTGAAGAAATAGTAGTTGAAAGTTGAAACATGGTTTCCCTGCAAACTCTCGTCTGGGTGATCTCGTAGAAAGAGCCTCAAGCGGTGAGCGTCTGGGTAACCGAGACTATCAACTTTCACTTACAGTTTCACATAGCATAGACCCTCCACCAAAATTGGTGGAGGGTCTGTGCATATATGTATGGACATACATGTTTGTAATGTCCTGTAAATTGTGGGGAAGAGGTCCATTACCCCACTATGACACTGGATCTAGGCCCTACCTCTATTACCCCCTACGACACTGGATCAAGGCCCTACCTCCATTACCCCCTACGACACCGGATCTAGACCCTACCTCCATTACCTCCTACGACACTGGATCAAGGCCCTACCTCCATTACCCCCTACGACACTGGATCTAGGCCCTACCTCCATTACCCCCTACGATACTAGATCAAGGCCCTACCTCCATTACCCCCTACGACACCGGATCTAGGCCCTACCTCCATTATCCCCTATGACACCGGATCTAGGCCCTACCTCCATTACCCCCTACGACACCAGATCTAGGCCCTACCTCCATTACCCCCTAAGACACCGGACCTAGGTCCTACCTCCATTACCTACGACACTGGGTCAAGGCCCTACCTCCATTACCCCCTACGACACCGGATCTAGGTCCTACCTCCATTACCCCTACAACACCGGATCTAGGCCCTACATTGTACCTCCATTACCCCTACGACACTGGATCTAGACCCTACCTCCATTACCCCCCTACGACACTGGATCAAGGCCCTACCTCCATTACCCCCCTACAACACTGGATCAAGGCCCTACCTCTATTACCCCCTACGACACTGGATCTAGACCCTACCTCCATTACCTCCTACGACACTGGATCAAGGCCCTACCTCCATTATCCCCTACGACACTGGATCTAGGCCCTACCTCCATTACCCCCTACGATACTGGATCAAGGCCCTACCTCCATTACCCCCTACGACACCGGATCTAGGCCCTACCTCCATTACCCCTACGACACCGGATCTAGGCCCTACCTCCATTATCCCCTATGACACCGGATCTAGGCCCTACCTCCATTATCCCCTATGACACCGGATCTAGGCCCTACCTCCATTACCCCCTACGACACCAGATCTAGGCCCTACCTCCATTACCCCCTACGACATTGGATCAAGGCCCTACCTCTATTACCCCCTAAGACACCGGATCTAGGTCCTACCTCCATTACCTATGACACTGGGTCAAGGCCCTACCTCCATTACCCCCTACGACACCGGATCTAGGTCCTACCTCCATTACCCCTACAACACCGGATCTAGGCCCTACATTGTACCTCCATTACCCCTACGACACTGGATCTAGACCCTACCTCCATTACCCCCCTACGACACTGGATCAAGGCCCTACCCTCCATTACCCCCCTACAACACTGGATCAAGGCCCTACCTCTATTACCCCCTACGACACCGGATCTAGGCCCTACCTCCATTACCCCTACGACACCGGATCTAGGCCCTACCTCCATTATCCCCTATGACACCGGATCTAGGCCCTACCTCCATTACCCCCTACGACACCAGATCTAGGCCCTACCTCCATTACCCCCTACGACATTGGATCTAGGCCCTACCTCTATTACCCCCTACGACACTGGATCAAGGCCCTACCTCCATTACCCCCTACGACACTGGATCTAGACCCTACCTCCATTACCTCCTACGACACTGGATCAAGGCCCTACCTCCATTACCCCTACAACACCGGATCTAGGCCGTACATTGTACCTCCATTACCCCTACGACACTGGATCTAGGCCCTACCTCCATTACCCCCTACGACATTGGATCAAGGCCCTACCTCTATTACCCCCTACGACACCGGATCTAGGCCCTACCTCCAGTACCCCCTAAGTCACTGGATCTAGGCCCTACCTCTATTACCCCCTAGGACACCGGATCATGGCCCTACCTCTATCACCCCAAGGACACTGAATCTAGGCTATGACCTGTCTTCTTCTCTATTCAGACGCAGTAACCGCTTTGACATAAAACTTGTCGAACCTATTGACAGAACAATGCGTGAGTCAATAAAATCAATTCCTCTTTACAAAGTTTGTAAGTCAGTAAGGTTTAGGTAAATGAATAATAACAATGGTTATAATACGCAAGCAGTTCAAGAAATGACATCCTAACTTATCAATGATCACATACTGGCCAAAATTGAGATAATATTAGTAAGACCAGGACAAGTTGTAGGGCATTAAAACTACCCAGTTTTCAGTTTGTCCTACTACTGGTCTGCAGGTCAATGGTCTTCATGATGAAATCTATAGATGATGAAATCTACATGATAATCATCAACTCATCAATCAGCGAGAGAGTGACACAAAAATGACATATTTTATAGTTCTAGACAGCCTCTAAGTGGTGAATATTTTTGGTCAATTTACAGGAAACCTGTAAACTAAATAAACAATACATAGATCAATTTGAATTAACTTCATGAGACAGTCTGGAACTATGACCCATTTTCATCTACATGAGTGTACTAAAAATTTACAATAATTTGTTGGAGAACCCCAGTAAAACACATAGACAACTACTCATTAAGTCCATTGTTACGTAGGAAAACTTTGAACAATTGGGAATTGTTGGAATTTTTTAAATCACATCAACACAATGTTCCTATTTTCCTGTTAATTTTATCTCAATTTTGATGAATTTAAACAAACATATCAGAAAACCTTTTTATTCAGAATAACTTTTTTTATTAAAATAAGGAAGCAATTAAAGTTGGAAGAGTAAAATTTCATCAAAGTGAGTTTCTTTCAATATATACAGTACAGTTCGGCTGTTGACACCAAGTATTGCTGTCAAAGCTGGTGGGGCATTGAAAATATGTACAAATGTACCTCAATGACTGTAGACACAATTTAGTAGGTCTAGCTATGCCAGATGTTTTGCTAACCTTTGGGAACTTTGGTGTGTGTGTGTTGGGGGGGGGGGGGGGGGGACTGGCATAGATTTCCACATGTCAAAGTTCCCTAAACTTTGGTTTGTAAATTTGTATAAAACATCTAGAGAACTCTGAGAAATTTTACTGCCCTAAAAAAAGTACTTCAGTGATTTTCACAGTCTATTCCTGACGACCGCGTTCTGTGTATCTTCACACTATGTACACATACAGTGTAGTCTAGTGTGCAGATAATGTAGTGTAAATCACAACATGGCCGTCTAGAACTAGACTATCGTTTTCATAAAGTTTAATGAAAGTGAAGTCTAAACATTCCTTTGTCGGTAAACAATAATATTTTCTTTGAAATGGTAAATTAGAAATGAAATGTGACACTTCGATTTGCCGACTACAGCCCTGATCATGCAATAGTTTCATTACTGAAGCAGCAAGTCTGTAATAAAAATTCTTTCACAAAAAGCATGCAAAAACTGTATGAAACAGAAACGTTATTCCGGACTATGGTACTATGCATGCCCGTACACACACTACACGTGGTGGAAGGTTTCCATGGTTACACAGTATGGATGATGAAATACAGCCCTCTTTAATACAACACCACACCTACATGACAAATGGCGGGAAACACTTTTAACAGTGAAGTAGCCCTGATTATGTCTCGAAGTACCTGTACAATACAATAGATAAGGAATGCTGTATATCAACAGACGTATTCATTCATTGCATTGCAGTCTCTGAATGAATGAAATAGTTTCACCGATAGCCTACAGGCAGGTTATACCATCACCTCTGTCTGTGTTATTTATTGCCATAGATATACCAACCCTCATCTTTGATGTCTGTAGAACATTGGTTTCCTGTTATGACGCCCTGTCTCTCGTTATTGATACAATGTACACACCACTGACAGATTGAACTACAGTATTATAGTCAGCGTGTAACATAGTGATACACTGTGTGGGAGATGTTCTTTTGACACTCAATGACGGTCCCCTCTGAGCTTTTGTTGTTGAAATGAGTGTTATCATTACCTAGATAAATTTTCCTGGAATTTGACCTCCCCCCCCCCCAGCCCCCCTCTCCCACCATGCTTGCAATAAAGTTGAACCCTATCTCAACACTGAAATTTGCATGAGAATTGACAAATAACTCAATAATTACCCAAATTTTAGAGTTTTTAATAACAAAAACTGACTGACTAACTGACTGACTGACTGACTGACTGACTGACTGACTGACTGACTGACTGACTGATTGACTGACTAACTGACTGACTGACTGACTGACTGACTGACTGACTGATTGACTGACTGACTGAGTAACTGATTGATTGACCGACTGACCGACTGACTGACTGACTGATTGATTGATTGACCGACTGACTGATTGACTGACTGACTGACTGACTGACTGAGTAACTGATTGATTGACCGACTGACCGACTGACTGACTAACTGACTGACTGACTGACTGACTGACTGACTGACTGACTGACTGACTGACTGACTGACTGACTGAGTAACTGATTGATTGATTGACCGACTGACTGACTGATAAACTGACTCTGACCAACTGACCTACTGATTTACTGACTGATTGACCAACTGACTGACTGACTGACTGACTGAGTGACTGATTGATTGACCGACTGACTGACTGACTGACTGACTGACTGACTGACTGACTGACTGACTGACTGACTGACTGACTGATAAACTGACTGAGTGACTGACTGATATGACTAACTCTATTTGTGACTGACTGACTGACAGACCGACAGACAGATAGTCAGACAGACAGACAGACAGACAGACAGACAGGCTGATTTTGTTAACTTCCCAAATGACCTACAACCGGATAGCTTGATAACAATACACAACAGATAATTCAATTTGTTAATTGACTTGCCATAGTTTACATGCCAGAAAATTACACTAATTATTTAATTCAATGTTTACAAACTGGTTAACCACATATTATCAACTTGTCAAACAATGTACACATGGATACCATCAACAACATTATAACCAACTTACAACTTAAATAAACATTAGTGCTACACTGGGTGCAACTGGAATATATTTTGAAACAGTTTTATTTGATATAAATGACTAAACTGTAATATCTACTACACTCTGAACAGTATTACATCACCAGTGAGTAAATATATTTATACATACATGTAGCTTAAATATATTATCAGACAATTAATCTAATCAAACTGATTTTTGGGTCTAAACCCTAAAACCAGTGCCCCCACTATATAATCACACTTCCAACCAGTTTCTATACTACTTATGGATACAATCAAACCTCAGTTAACATGTACAATGTCTAATTACTGGTATTTTAACAAGTTTAAGTAAATACACTGTTGGTGGTCTGACAGAAAAAAACATATAATACTCTATTTACTGCATTTAGTGCAGTTGACAAGTCAAATCAACAAAAACACATTTGTAAACTGTGTGTTGTGTCTCTTTAATGTAATTAAGGCCAAAAAAAGAATTGTTTCTGGTCAGGAATGTTTGTTTAAAATGGTGTGACGACGCGATTTGATTTTCTTTTTAAATTCTCTACAAACATGTCACTCAGTCTACTATTTATGGCAGTTACTGTTCTTTTTATGTTGCACTTTAGAGCAACTGTGTATGTGGGGCAGATGTCATTTGCTTGTTCATGATTGGCTATGCAGTTGTCTTCACTGAAGTACAAATGAAGTAGGGTTATTTTTGTGTTTCCCCCAGGTCTACAGACTGCATGGGCTGGACAAACACAAAAATACATGTAACACAAACACACACAAAAAAAATATTTTTCACTAATTACCAGATTGGTACATTGTGTTTATCTACAAGAAGGCATTTTAGTCACTATTTATTTTTCATGTTTTTGTTTTCCAGTGAATAATATGCGAATATAAGTCTTTAGTGAAAATTTCAGGTTTATTGTATAACACTGACATTAGACCACATCATCAAAACCAGAGCTGCCTTTACAGCACCATAAACAATAACAGCTCTGGTTTGCGAGAATGTTTAATTAATAGAACAATGCCATTCTTATACATGTCATTATGTAGGACAGGGAAATCATTAATATTCATAATAATAATTATCAACGATATCAAAAGGTGTTCATTCCAGGTCACGATAAAATGCATAATTTATAAAAATATGGAACAGATTGGGAACTGTGTGTGTATGTCATTCAGGTTACATGTACTATCAAAATGGTGGCTGGTATAAACCAGTGCAGACCAGTACAGTACAATGTATGGGGAGACCCCATGGTGTATGACTATGAATCACCCATGAAATAAGCATTTAACCTCTTCCATGCCAATCATGCGTATGACACTTGTAAGTTGTACATTAATGTTTTTTATGGATATTTTTATGGCCACTATTTATTTATTCCAAATTTCACAATCAATTCATGTGTACGTGTGTAATGGAAATAGTAATTATTCAAAATAAAACAAACAGGTGGCAAAAACTTACAAAGTATGTAAAATTTGTCTTCAAATATTTTGTTGGGCAACTTGTAGACAGTATGTCATGCCCTCTAAACAGCTATGCCAATTTGACAACCAATTTGACAGCCACTTGGCAGCCACTGTGACATGAAATATTTTTGTGACACACCAGTATTTGGTGTTCCGCCCTTTTACTAATAAATGTGCTATCAAATAGTTCAGACTATCTTTCAGTAGCACAGAAAATTTCAGAAGTATGAGGATTTGGGCACTGAGAATGAAAAGTTAATCCCAAAATGTCAGTTTTTTCAACTTCTTTTTGGACCGAGCACATTTAATCTTACCCAGGGCATACACAATGACAAAAAAAATATTTATCACATTGCTTCACAACAAAAATGTTGCGTTTCATTGAACAATGGCGTTTGATTATAATATTTAGAGTATGCCAACTACATAGATTTAAATACGCAGTTCATCACATTTGCAATACGTCACATTCTCGTTTTGAATACAGTCCTTCACTGTCACGACATGCTAGTCATGTGCTCAGTTGAGTTATATTGTATTGATTACAGCTATTAAAAGAATGTTCAGTACATTTTTGTAGTGCCATTGTAGTCAAGTTTGCATATCATGCTATACAGACAGAGAACATACAATGGCACATTATCTAACAACCACAGCCAAAAAAAAATGATCATACATGTATTTATTCTAGTTCTGATATTCACTTTATTATAATTCAAAATTAGATTAACTTTCAACACTTATCACTATGTTGATTGCTCACAGTTCATTATTTATACTCTCATATTTGCTGATTTTGTGACATTTAATTTCCTGGTTAGCATGTTAGTGATTCTGTAATGTTGTCAGTAGAGGGCAATAACCCGATTTTTCATGTGTATTTTTTTTAATGAATCCTATTCAAAAGTTATAAAATACAGAATATTGGCAATCACGGATTCGACTTACTAAGACACAAACTAAAACTAACGATGTGACATGTTGATATACATTGTATTATTTAATCTAATATTCTATAAAAAAAATCTCAATGCAACTTAATTCACAAAGCACAAAACCAAGTAAAAAGTACAATTCAACTATTGATTAGACATTACTTCAATTATAATACTCACGGTCAGTGTGCCCTCTAAGCCAATTTGACACACCACTGACACACACAATTTCTAGTGACACACCAAAATTTGGTGTTCCCCTATTTCTTGCTATGTGGTGACTTACAAGAAATCCCAGTTTTTATCATTTTGACTCACAACAACAAAAGAGCAAACTGTTCATAATAGGGTGAAATTTCTGCTGACTTCCACGATCTCACTGACGATGTGATTACTTGATTATTTCATTTTCCTCACTTGATATGTAAATTTTTTTTTTCGACCTCTGGCAAATAAATAATATATAACTCACAGTGTATGATTTTGGGTTCTACGTGTACACTAATCTTAGGCACCTCAGTTATCTTTATCACTCACTTTTACAAAAGTAGTCTGCTACACATTGCAACAATAGTTTCAGTAAGTGGTTTTTTACTATAAGTAAGCCCAAAATATCAGTTACCACTATACTAGGTAAATTAATTTTTTACTTTTAAAGGACCACAAAGTGTTATTGTTTTCAATTTGAAGAACAACAATTTTAGTAGAAATACTTCATACTTTGACTCTAATGTATTTTGCTGATAATTTTTTGAAACTATTAAAGTGTATCAATTTAATCTATGTATTGATTCACATTAAAAAAATATGCCCTTGAAGTTTGATACAAAATGTTACCGGTATACAATACATGTATAATGAATATATGTGACCACACTATATGCATTTACTGATTTGTGAGACTAGTAAATGAGACAATTAAAGATCCAAACACCAAAAGATCTCACTATATACAGTAGCACATTTACGCATACATATACACTCAGACAGACAGACAGACAGACAGACAGACAGACAGACACACACACACACACACACAGACAGACAGACAGACAGACAGACAGACAGACAGACAGACAGACAGACAGACAGACAGACAGACAGACAGACAGACAGACAGACAGACAGACACACACACACACACACACACACACACACACACACACACACACACACACACACACCACCTGCAACCCCTATGCCAATGTTTATTTTGCTCTCCATGCTCAGAGTAATCAGACATGGTCCAATAACTTAATTACTAAAGTTGGACAGATGCCAACTTTGACAGCAGTGACAAGGCCTATCCCACATCATCAAATGTACTACCTAGCAACCATATCACCTAGCAACAGATGTGAGTTTATCAACACCTCAGTAACACAGTATTCAAAACATACAAGTTATTGTTTTTTCAGAGCCCAAAATGAGTTTTTTTAATCTTTGTTGGCACAGTTTAGTAAATGTCGATGTCCTAGGCAACAAATTACTAGGAAAGTAAATTAGTAGTAAAGGAAATTACTGTAGCCTATTTCTTGAAATTTAGACATCTTCCAAGCAGTCCTACTTCCTTCCATCTCAACTACTTTACAATTTAGCTACTTGTGTTTTTTCCTTATCATGATTATCACTTCCTGTTGGTCTATTCCCTGATTCTACAGCAAATTTCAAAATATCACCGTGACAGCTTCTCTGTTTGATTCAACTATGCAGACGCTATTGAAATTTAATAAGAAACTACACATGCTATACAGCAAAATTGAATGAATACAGTTTCTTGCAACATTTTGTCTAAATGAAATGAAATGACATGCCACCATGAAGACATTAAATGCCGACGTCACAACATTGGCACCCACATGTCTGCCTCTTGTTGCAGGAGGTTCATTTAAATGATTTATTTCATTTAGACAAAATGTAGCAATAAATTTGACATCTTGCTACACTGTAGCATGAGCAGTTTCTTATTGAGATCTGTGTGGCTGTATCAAACAGAGACAGTGAACGGTATTTTGAAATACGCTGTAACTGACATCAAATGCTTTTATAAACTCAATGCTTCATAGAGACATAAGCCGGAATAAACAATTCTCTTCCTCCCTGTTTTCCTGACAGACATCAGATGTGTTTTATTCGCTCATTGATTCTGACAAAATGCGTAGGTCAGAAAATACAATTTCCTAACCCTTTTCACAAATTCTGACATACATCAGACAGATAGTAATTCACTTATTGAAAGATTCTGACAGACATACTTGAGATTGCATCATTTGAACCAAATAAAATTGATGGTTTGACTCCATATTCAAAGATTCAACCTATACACACAATTCTCATATACTAAATGATAAGCTGAGAGTTTTTGATAGCAAACTATTAACTTAATGTGTTGTCATGACAACATCAATCTGAATACACCAAATTCTGTGTAAGTAATTCTAATTATATACAATGGATAATAAGTAAATAAATAAATAAATAAATAAAGATGGGTGTACACATCTTAACACTGACTTGTAGATAAAGCCTACTATCTGGAGATATGGACTAGATGGACGTACTGCCTATTCAGGCCTTTAAAAAAAATTGTGTGTTTCCTTATTTAATTTTAGAATAGGTGGGGTAGGTAGATTTTTTTTTTTTTTTTTTTTTTAATTGATTTTTTTTTTGTCATGTGTGAGTGTTTCAGCTATTTATGTTTTCCGTTGTTTTCCATATGGTCTCTGTGTTATTGGTTTCTTCTCATCAGATGTACAGCTATTACAGATTGGAAGAACAGTTTTATATTGAAGTCAGTTTCCATATCCACTATTTCTCGCGAGACTTCACAATTTTCACAATTTTATTCACTTTTTTCATGAATACGTAAAAAAAAAGGTTAGGGTTGTCAGTGAAAAACTAGGTGGGAGTCGGGTAACCGGAACCAAACAATATTTTTTTCAGGCCGTAGCACGAAAGTTACATGTAAAGACCAACTTTGGATAATTTAGGATTACAATCTTGGTAAGAAAACCTGTTGCTTGGCAGAGCTATAGAAATAGTTGACCCAAAACAAAAGAATGATCCTATGTAATCCTGAATATTCAGATAAACACTCATATGACACAGGACTGAAACATGCCCCTTTAAAGCTATGATGTAATAGACTAATGACCCCGTCACTGTAAAAGGTTAAATAACGATGAGCAAGCAAATTTATAATGACAGTCTATAATAGATACAGGTAGGAGATTGCTAATCTGTACAAGTCAAACACTGCCAATATGTTAACAATTACTAGTAATGGGTACAAGTACCAGTACACTACAGATCTCTGTCACTGTTATAATAAATATACTCTATTTAGGCCCAACAAAAAAATTGTGTGGTTCCAGTTACATTCAATATCAGAACAGATGGGGTAGGTAGATCTATCTATCTATCTATCTATCTATCTATCTATCTATCTATCTATCTATCTATCTATATATATATATATATATATATATATATATATATATATATATATATATATATATATATATATATATATATATATATATATATATATATATATATATATATATATATATATATATATGAGTATCTAGTTCAGGTAGTTATATTTTCCGTTGTTTTCCATATGGTATCTGTGTTATTGGTTTCTTCTTATCAGATGTACAACCATTACAGATTGGAAAAACAGTTATATATTGTCTTTTTAAGTTGATGTCAGTTTCCGCATCCACTATTCATTGCGAGATTTCACAATTTTCGTGATTTTATTATTTTTTTCTTGAAAACATAAAAATAAAGCTAATGGTCGGCGTGAAAAACTAGGTGGGGTTGGGTAACCGGAACCAAATTTTTTTTTAGGCCTTAGTAGTTTACTATATTTGGCTATTTCTATATATTCCCATATTTCCAGTACTTCCTTAATTTCAAGGATTTCCTACATTTCCAGTATATACCACATAGTAAGTACTTCCTATGTATCCTGACAATACTTCCTCTGTATCAAGTATTTCCAGAACTTGATATTGTGATCTCTGTATCGGATGTATGTTTTGCTAAAAATTGCAAAAAAGTGTACAGACCCTGGAATATTTTCTGTCAATATAATCAAAGAATCCTTACGATTGATCACTGAAACAGAACTGTGTGTGACGTAGTGAAACCAGAAGTTATACAAAGCAATGTTACTTTATGGTTACAGTTGATAAAACTTCCTTATATTATATCTCTGTCCAATGTTTATGGTAAACCCAAGATAAGGGAAATACACTTTGAAACATTACTAGATGGAAAAATAATACCTAGAAATTGTTTTTGACCATTTTTTTTTTAAAAACAACAATGGTGTCCTGTGTTTTTATTACACTGTACGGTAATTAGGTAAAACCTATGTGAGTTCTTCTGTCATTTTACCAAGCTTTCCTATCCATGCCAGTTTTACAGATTTCCTTCTTTTCTGTTACCATGGTTTCCAAACCTTAGTAAAAACACTGGTGTCAGTAGTAATTTCAGTTAGTAGTATAATTTAATGTTTTCCAGCCTATAGAAAGATTGTCATCCTCGCAAACCAGACAGAGAGCTGTTATTTCTTCTGCAACACTGTGAAATGGCGGTGTGTTTTGGATGGTGTGGTAAAATAGGCTGTTGTTATGACGATGAGAGATTGCATGCATCACCTCGTTTATGCTATGGAACCATAGTTTCTTGCTTGTATGTGCTGGAAGAGTGTATAGTCAGGTATCAAGGGACAATTTTTGGTGCCAGATACACTCTTACTTACTGGTGCAGTGACTTGCATACCAATGTGACAGGCTGGTATACATAACAAAGTGATATATCTTCTGTTTTATTCCCAAAATGTTCAATTATTAAATTATTGCTCATGTGCAAAATACCAATCAATTCAGAAGTTATTGAATTGTGTGGTTTCATTTTTTGTCGTGGTTGTCTTTTTCCCCATGTTTTTTTAGCATTTGCTTGTTGTTAGGCTTTTTTTGTTTTTTGTTTCATCTAGTTTTTAGTATGGCTTTTGTTCTTGTTTTCTTTTGTTTTCTGTTTACATAAGCCTGATTTTCAATGCAACATAAACCCTATCGATATATGTTCACATTTATATTTAAAGTGACACCACCCCCACCCCCACCCCACCCCACCCCACTCACCACATCCCACCCAACCAAGTAATATAAAACGTCTAAACCTCCATTACATGATAAAGAATTTCTTTCCAATCCAATGGTACATCTGACTGGGTGTGTTAACTGATTGACATGACCTGGGACAGCCTCACGGCCGTCCACATAGTCTGATTGTCATGACAAGGGGTCATATACTCCCCTACGATAAATTGTAGATAACAATGTTTATAAACATTCAACCATGTGTGCCTAAAACAACCTCGTGGTCGGACAGCGTCAATACCGGACATATAGACCACTCATGATCCAGTAATTACCCTTGCCGTTCTGGGAGTACTGTACTTCATAATGTCAAATAATGTATAGTGTGTCGTTTTTAGTCTTTGCATGTGTGATGTATCTGTTTACACAATCGCGTCATATTTTAATTCAATACATCGGTTTAGTAAACTGTTACAATTCAGTAAAATTGTGGCGACTATGGTATATTTTCCGGATCTGTTCACCCCCTTCATTGGTATCACCCTCGTAGCACGGTTGACGGGTTCAGTATTTTTTATTCTTTTTTTTAGTTTCTGGGTGATGTAACTTTCTATAATGTATGTACACTGTGATATAACAATGGAATGTGGGACATGGTTTTGATGGCGGTGACAATTGTTGATTCTTTTTTTCAAATTTTGTTACAAAGTTATACAAATTTAAAATGGGAAACATTCGCGAGATGTCAAGACAGTCTGATGGGCCTCTCTGCTCGTTCTGTCTCTGCTATACGTGCAGACGAGACATGTCTGACGCTGACTGCCAAATGAGTTCTAATCATGTGACAAACCATAATAATGGAGAAGGTCATTATAAAATCAGATATGCCGATAGAAAGTGCTTTACTCTTTAAAATGTATACACTGATACTTTAAGGTCACAAAATGTAAAATATTTGTCGTCACACACATATAGAACGCGATTTGTGCACGATTTGCTGGAAGTTGGCAGCGGCAAGGGCATGCGGGCAGTGCACCCAAAGAACTCAGACGTACCACGTGTGTGTGTTGATTAATTTTTCCGCGATATAAGAATTCGCTGTTTGCCGTTTTTGACTATCTCGTTTCCATGGCGTGGGTGATATTCAGTCAGCGACCATTATTCAGTTCCTAAGAAATATTAGTACTTTTTAGCATTCTGTATTCTTCTTGGTTTCTTAAAAATCGCAATGTTGTCAATGCAATTACCGCGCCACTAAGCTCTTGTAATGTAATAAGGTCAAACCGGCGACGATTTGTGTATACACAATTGTTGTGGCGATTTTCGCATTCGTTTCCAATTTCTCCTTAAAACATTTAATGGCGTATGAGCTGAAAACATCATTAAATTTAAGAAACATATTTAAACCGGTGAAGCTTGGATGAAATAATAATAACGACGCGCCGCCCACACAGCCATGAATATGGCTGCTTATGTTGTGAACATTCATTCGCACATGTATACATTACATACTAGTACAACCATCCATGATTGTACAACACACACTATAGTAACATAAATTGATATTTACCTTCGCATTTGCCGCCAAAGAACTGCAAGAATAGGACGGCAGATAGCGACAGAAATGTCACACGTAATCCTGGCAACATTTCGGCTGCCACTCATGAAAGATCCGGTCGTTTTGGTGAAATTCCACGTCGCGAGCCGGTGTCGATCAGAATGCGTAACACGTCATGTAATGAACTTTTTAGATATGCAAATGTTATGTGAGCAGTGAGAGTACGTACGAGTACAGTTATACAGTGCGTAGGTACATGCGGTATAGTAGTGTTATGTACATGCGGTTTCTAGATACCCTAAATGGGATTGGCTAGTTGCCAGTTAAAATCCTCGTCACATGTTCTCATGCATGTAAAGAAGTAATTTTCGTTCACTTCATTTTTCTATCTTTCCACTTTTTTAAATTTATTTAATCTCTCGATATCATTTTTTCTCTCTTCTTGTCTCCTATTTTTTCCGCCCCATCACACATACTTTAACTTGTGATTTTCTTTATACCCACTTTTTTCATTCGCTTTTGACTAAATTTTCCTAATTCACCGTAGTGTACTAGCTTAGCAATATTACGAACCAAGTGTGTGTGTGTGTGGGGGGGGGGGGGGTATATCCAAAGGGTCACGTGTATTCCGTCGGGATTGTTGTTTTTCTTGAAAACGTGTGAAGTGTTCCAGCTAAAACAAATCATCACATCCTGTTTATTGTACTGGAGCGGTAGATAACTTTTTTTCTTTTAAGCAATCTATACCCAATCACCCAGTAAAGACTAAATGATAGTATGTGATTTATTTCAGGATGCAAGTACCGAAATGTGACTAGAAAAAAGAGAGCAAGGTCAATGGATTTATGGGTTCATATGAACGTTACATAGTCGCTGTGATACAAACCATATGACGGTGTACGCTGTACTTGTACACACAGGGATGCGTGGTTTACCCACTTATAAATATGCAGTATGTATCACATCAGCTATTTGTAGCAGTTCCGCTCATTTTCAATACATTTTAAACATTTATTTTGAAACACCAAGCTTACATACACATACACATACACATACACAACTTGATGACGGTATGTCTTTGAATTTGAAATAAAATTGGCATAGTTTGTTGTTGATGATAATCATGATGATGATGATGATGACGTTGTTGTTGTTGTTGTTGTTGTAATTGTTGTTGTTGTTGTTGTTGTTGTTGTTGTTGTTGTTGTTTGATAATGATGTCAAAACTTCAAATCAAATGCACATCACACACAACATAAATAATACTCGTACTCGAGTGATGTCCGGATCTCTCGAAACCGTTGCCGGTAATTGATAGATTTTTATGAATGACGCACATTTTCCGTATATGGAAATAGCGCCAAATTAATTATTCGAGTCGACAGGTACCAGCACGTTGAGTTTATAACCCGTGACATCTCAAATACATAACTAAACACACCACTCTTACATTTTGTAAATATTACACTGTACTGGAGTGTATGAGGTAAAATACTGATTATATATCTGCGGCAGGCTTACGGCCATTTAGTACAATGACGGTAGTCGAGTCGAGGAACATCTACCTCCAGAAAAAAAAAAACGTTTCACAAGTAAGATGTCACTGTTATCAGAAGCCGCATAGTTGCATATCATATTCACACGTCATCATACAATCTTTCTTATGGTCTCTCACTGTCGAAAAAAGTGGACTGTGTACCGCCATACACCATTTACCCTGACATAAGCTTACACTTGTGAAGTGGCCATATGGACGAGGATTTGGTATTTATTTTGGATTTTTAATTTATAACAATTTTATCATGATGGCTTCCTACTTGAAAAATCAATGTGAAATGACATATGCCAAGTCCTTGTTTGTAAGTCACTCAAAAGAAAAATCAACATAAAACATGTTTGTTCTTGTACGTACAATAACAAACTTTTTACACATGTTTTAGCTTTTTTAGCAATCTATTGAGTTTCGAACACAGACATTGTCAATGTTATTTCACATTCATTTATCAAGTAGTAAGCCGTGATCAAATTGTTTTATAATAATTAGAAATCCAAAATAAATACCAGATCCTCATCCATACTTTAAGGCAAACACTGCACCGAATTTTACAATGTACGGTATGTCTGTCTGTCTGTCTGTCTGTCTGTCTGTCTGTATGTATGTATGAATGTATGAATGTATGTATGTATGTATGTATGTATGTATGTATGTATGTATGTATGTATGTATCTCTCTCTCTCTCTCTCTCTCTCTCTCTCTCTCTCTCTCTCTCTCTCTCTCTCTCTCTCTCTCTCTCTCTCTCTCTCTCTCTCTCTCTCTCTCTCTCTCTCTCTCTCTCTCTCTCTCTCATTTGCATACACTCACACCCTATAATGCGTTCCCGGTGTCTTAATCCTGTACAACACATTCGGTTATTGTCAAACAAATCAAACACTGTTGATTTAATATTGAAAGCAGTGAAAGACACCGTCCCCCTAAGATTTACTGTGAGTAATGCCCTACATTGAACGTAATCTGCATTGGAAATAATCCGAGTTGCGATAACCATGGCAACAGGAAGCTTAGTACGAGGTACAACTTTAACAGACAAACGTGAAATAGTACATTTTCCTGTGTAGGCTCAGATTTAGATCACCGGTGACTGAGCTGTATGTTAGGTACGTGTCACGGCCCACTGGTGCACCATAGCTACGAAACGGGTGTATTACGTAAGGTTGGTGGCAGACTGTCAATGGAAGGTGTTGCAAGCACCATAACAATACTATTTAGAATCAAACAAAACAAGATAGATAGACTATGTAGATGTCACACTTCCTGTTTGTACCGTTTACGGCTAGTGTTTTGTGAAAATACATATATATATATACTGCAGCTGCCTGATAGGTCTGTACATGCATGAACATCAGTACATATCTGCACATGGCAAATTGTGATTTTGATTTTCGACCACCTGTTAGCACACCCAAGGGGAATTGATGACGTGCGTTGTTGTATGTTTGCGGTCACGTGTCGACTTTAATTTAACAAAGTAATACATATGATTAGGGTGACTGTAATTAGCCTATTCACTGTCCCTCTATCACAGTCCCTCTATTTACAGTCCCTCTATCACAGTCCCTCTATTAGTCCTGCTTGCATACGGAGGAATTCGGGACTCGATTCTGACAATTGTCCCAGAGTCAAGTCAGTAATACAGACTCGTGCACCGTCATGGAAGCAGGACTATCCCTCTATCAGTGATAGCTGTGTGATAGAGGGACTGTGGCCTATTATATGTTGAACAATGTTGTGGTTCGACTATAGATTAGACCGTGGATATTTTATCTTATTCGTAACAGTGTTGTGAGCAAACTATAGCGTCCACACTCATATAAAATACTCAAGTGCAGTCGACCACAGACAAGTAACGAAGCTTTTCTTGCAAGAAGCTGTTCTTACGCAATTAAATCAGTGAGCGGACAATTTTATCAATCGGTAGCGGGAGGGAAGTAAACAAGTTAGAATTAGAGTGGGAAAGTCGTGTAAGTTGGCGCTCATTGTGTACGCCAAAATGAATTGTTAGTATAGTGGAAAAACACACAAACGTTGTTTTGGTGGAGAGTAGACAAACCATTCACAATATATTCGGCGAGCAGTGGGCTGGCGGACAAGTTGAGACCCAGTGGGGGCAGAGGGGCAGATACCTTCCATCACTAGTGGGAGGGAACACAAGAACATGTACAGCTAGCTAAACATCCTCTCCCACGATTGGGGGGGGGGGGGTGATTCTATTAAAAGTGGGTCTGAAACAACATATAATTAATGAAAATCACAAATCTGCCCATTGGCTGCACCTGGAGACTTTCAATCTTCTGACTCGAATAAGCCGAGACATGTTAAATTGATTACATAATTATCATATTATCACAGTGGAAAATACGTTATTGTAGGTTTCACTCCTTTTGTGGCCTGATGTTGATCCAAATAATCACATCTTTACACTTTCTCAATGGACATTCACCTCGTCTGCCGTTGACCATTTACGGATAGCTGTTAGCGAAGGTCGGACGGCCATTCCAGACTGCAAACAGGAAATTTAGAATACAGTGCCCTGGGGTAACATCGCTTTTTAGGGAGCCTTATTACGAGAGGGTGGGCTAGGGGGGGGGGGGTGGAGGGAGGGTCATATTTTAGAAACCCGTCCAGGGGGGAGGGTCACATTTTACGTGACTCATATTATGACCTACCTGGGATTTACTTGTTACCATGCAGTGAGAAGAAAAAATTCTTGTAAAATGCACTCTGCACTATTTCAAACAAAGTGTACAATTCTGAGAGAAACAACACATATCCCTTCAAATTAAGGCTCATATTTAGCTAAACTGCATGTAGTTACAATTTGCTGTTTTCCACATGCCAAACAAGTCCTAATGACATCTTGTTCTACTCCTTAAAGCATGTTGAAATACCCTGTATTTGGCTTGTCAACACAGCCTGTATATGTGTAAAGTGCACTGTTATTGTTGATAATTTGAGTCCAGACTAAAATTCACTTGTCCAAAATAACAATGTAGTTTGTTCATACACAGGTTGTGTTTCCAAGCGTTTGCCAAACACGGGAGTGTTATGGAGTAGAATAAGAAACTAAAAACTGTAGTTGATACACACAGCAAAACATACTCAAAAAAATCATCATCAAAAAATATAGCTACCGTCCCTTTAATCTGTCCACATAACCTCCATCCCTCTATCGGTGAATTTGTCATTTTGAGATGGGGAGGGTCAGATTTTAGAACTTGGGATTGGGGGAGGGTCACATTTTAGAAAAAGGAGTAGGGGAAGGGTCACATTTTAAAGCTCAGCCATACCCTAAATCCCCCCCCCCCCCACCGTAATTACTGAAGGCTCCCATAGTACTGCATTCTGTAGAAGTGTAAAACAGGGATGTTTTCCGTATTGTTCAGACATCGAGGAAAGCAGTAGTGTTATACTTGTCTGCGTCTTATTGCCGAGTAACCTATACCACGGATCTATTATTCTCTAATCAGATCCTTGCCTATACCATGTATACCCCAAGGTACACACACAAGTAAAACGAGACAGAAAGTAGAGCGCCACCATGGCAAATTTTGGAAAGACCTATTGTAAGTGTATGTATAGACCATTCGGTCTATGGTGTATGCAACAAGTAAGCTGCTGGCTGCACTGGTTGGCTGGGCCTTCATATTCAAAACAGTGGTGACGGATCATTTCGTCCCGATTTCAACTAGCCTTACTGTCAACTAGCCCAAACTTCAACTCGCTCCAATTTCCCTTTTTGTGGACTGATTGTTTGTGTTTTATCTTTCATTAAATGTCAAAGTCTGGTTTTCTTACCAAAACGATGAAGGGATAAACCAATTTGAAAGTGATGTGGATGCACGATGTTTTTACATCTACTGTAACGTCTTTTACAACTAGAATCAGGAAACACAACCATGACCACATCACACTAATACTAATGCAACCCCACTTGCTTCCAGGAATTGTGACAATAATAATCCTACCAAACTCTGCAAATTACTTTACGAGTTAATAATGCACGAGTTGACATTTTGGCGAGTTGAAATTGGGGCGAAGTTAATTTGCTTTCCAGCGTTGATGCAACTTATATACCCTGTTTAAAAACGGTTATTTGGTCACTCTGTCAGATCTGTCTATTAAATCTGTCTGACTGTCTGTCTGTCAGTCTGTCTGTCAGATCTGTCTGTCTGCATACGGTATGTATGTATGTATGTATGTATGTATGTATGTATGTATGTATGTATGTATGTATGTATGTATGTATGTATGTATGTATGTATGTATGTATGTATGTATGTATGTATGTATGTCCATCTCCATCTCTCTCTCTCTCCCTCCCTCCCTCCCTCCCTCCCTCTCTCTCTCTCTCCCTCTCTCTCTCTCCCTCTCTCTCTCTCTCTCTCTCTCTCGCTCTCTCTCTCTCTCTCTCTCTCTCTCTCTATCTCTCGCTCTCGCTCTCTCTCTCTCTCTGTACATACATACATACATACATACATACATACATACATACATACATACATACATACATACATACATACATACATACATACATACATACATACATACATACATACATACATACATACATACATTTCTTCTCCGAGAAGTTAGCATCATCTGAGTATCCTTCAATTTCATGTCTGAAACTTTATAACTTATTGCTGTAGTCTGGTAAGTTAATTTTTCAATGGAAGTATCATGAATCTGTAATTTAAATTTCCAGTAAAAGTATTTCCGTCAATGCGTCTATTTCGAATACAGTGATTTGCGTCTACCTTCCGAGCTCAATCTAGCTTGAGGCGTCGGGGAAAAAATAGTCGCTTTGTTATACTCAATATTCGGTCTGCGAACTGCATCACTATATTATGAACTAGTTATCTGCAGACAAAATTAAGTAAGCATAAATCGCTAGCCTAGCAGAAAAGAGGATTAGCAACGCCAAAGTCTGGAAGGTACGAAGTGAAGGGGCGCCCTCACCGGCCTTCTGACATCACTCAACTCCTCTCACAGGCCGGTGAGGGCGAAGCGACACGACGTATCTTACAGTCTACTCTCACAAGATAAAATAAACTTCTAATCAAAACACACATTCACTTTATCCTAGTGTAATGGGTTTTACATGTTGTTAGATATTAGCTTATTCATTTTTGGTGGGTTGTGTGTGTAGGAGGCTTTCTGAATTGTCAAAAGCAAACTTTCGATATTTCTTGTTTCTTTCGTCTCAGTATTATACAATAAAACAGACGTTGAAATATATGGTCAAATATACGTGACAAGTTACTACCAAACCAGAATGACTATAGAGTTTTAATTACGATGTTTTTTGTTGTCTTTTGCATCTCAAAATTACGGGTTTTGTTACGAATTGCACAAACTAAATACAGGCACTGTTTGTGCACACACATGGAATGTTACATTTTATGTCACTGTGAACACAAATAAACAGTTTTGTGTTTAAATAATTTTCCTTGTTACAGCCAAGAGTGATATTGATTTATGTTAATAGTGGGATAAAATGTATCATTTTATATTACTTGCACGCTATAAGTGTCTGATTTTGTTAAATGTAATTTGTGTCAAAAACCTTTGTGAGACTAAAAATCACCATGCCGCCTATAATTGAAACTCTATAGTCACTCTGGTTTGGTAGTAAAACACATTATGCCGCCTAATTGAAACTCTACAGTCTCTCTGGTTTGGTAGTAAGACTCTATTTCTATTTAGCTCTCTGAGTTCGTAAAATTTTGATAAGTGTTCATAGTCATACATACTTTTGACTAAACACCCTCTTGTCTATATTGGGTTTTTGTTTTCTTGATAAATTCTACTTCATAATCTTCAAGTTTTGGATATGTCTCCTTCAAAATTTACCTTTTACAAGTGAAAATACTGCAAAACAATAATTGTTATTCGAGGTTGTATTTCTATCAGCAAAATATCAAAAAAAAAGTGTAAGAAAATAAAAACACAAAATAGATCAGAAGGTGTTTTTCTTTCTGGATGCCTTGGGGTTACAAGAAAGATGTCGACGTAGTTAGAATAATACTGAGTACGATCCGCGATGTGCCGCAAATTAAAAGATAAAACTCTCCAACCGAATATAGGAGGCTGTGGTGTCGCTATCTCTAGCCATCAAAATGATATAAGGTTCTGATTGCCGCACTCGTGGCTTCATACACAAACTTACACCAACAAGCTACTTACATTGCTTGGTTACGCTGCCACCAGGCTTTAATACCTCACATAGAGAGGTGTACAAAGACAAAAGTTGTTACACACCAATTGTTGTCGCAACTGAGAGTCAAAGTCAGCCCTGCTTGGCCTCGCACTAAAAACCAGAGATAAAAAAAACCTTCCTAGGGGAAAATATAGCTGTGGGAAAGCGTAGGCCCTACCTTTTAACGGTTTAAACCTGACTAAGTACACACATATAAAACATCTGCATGACCTGTTGCTCTGTACCTAAAACGTAATTGTGACAAAAGGAGACTTGCCTAAAATATACACACAAAGCATCAAGAAACAAAAAAGTCAATGGTCGTTCCTTGGTGACAGCGCTTCCACAGACATGAAGTCCACTTTTGCTTTAAAGCACTCTACAAAGAGCGCCCCCAACGTGACACAAGAACATTAATTTCTGTCTATACGTTGTAACTCTAGAAATTACATTTTATTCCTTAAACTTTGTGACATAATGGGCAAATTGCACTCTAGCAAACCAGAGCTGTTATTTCTTCCGCGACACTGCGAAATGACGATAAACGAAACATTTTCTTGGCGGTGCGTCTTGGACGGTGCCGTATCAAGTAATCATCCGTAATTGTAATGCTCTATCTTTACGTGCTGAATAATTCTAAAAGCTCTCTTTTGAACACTTTCTATCTGTGATCTGTAGTCTCAGTGTACGGTACGCGGTGATAGGGCGCCCTCACACATCGGTGAGGGCGGAACGACACTGCGTATCTTTAATACAGTCTATGATTTGTTTTTTTAGTTAAACTTCCTTACCATAAAGCACCACTGACACTGAAAAGAGTGGCATATGACAATTTGAAAATTTTACATTTTTTCACTAACAAAAGTGACAAAACTAATTTATTCGTTCTTTTGTTACATACTCACACAGAATACAACTGAACCGAGTAATTTTCACTCAGTTCTTTAGTTCCTAAAGTTATATTTATTGTTGGGTACTTGTGATTAGTAAAATAAAATCCCATCCGTAATTGTTAATCTCTAACTTTACGTGTTGATAGTTCCAAAAGCTCTCTCTTTTGAACACTTTCTATCTGTGATCTTTGTAGTCTCAGTGTACGGTACGCGGTGATGGGACGCCCTCACACATCGGTGAGGGCGGAGCGACACGGCGTATCTTATAGTCTATGATCTTTGTGTTTCAGTTAAACTTCCTTGCCATACAATACATGCATATTCTAAGGATGAATGAACTGAAGACACATAAATACATTTTAGACCGTATGCAGTTGCACCAAATCTAAACAAATAAAATATGTAACCTCTGTGACTCACAGGGTGGTATTGTTCAGTAACCACAGGAGCTGGCGCTGTTTACTAACTAAGTTCACCACTAGCACTAGGGGACTAGCAAATAAAGCAACGTTTTAATGTAACTGACCCCTTGGCAATTATAAGATTAGGGGCCTTTTAATTCAGATAAGAGCAGAATGGACAAGATGTCTTTATTTATTCAATAAAGAGAGAATTATGTACAACCGAAAGATGGAAAAATAGCAGGGGAAAGAAGAAAACAAGTTTTATATCACCACAAAAATCAATGAGTCAATTGATCAATATAACACACAAAATAAGTTTTATTTCACCACAAAAAATTAATCATTCAATCGACCAATCATTCAACCAAATGATAAATCAATCAATAAATCGATCGATCGATCAATCCATCAATCAGTCAATTGCATGCTCGCTGAACTCTGTGGTGTGGCTTAGACCACTATAAGGAAATAAAAGGTGAATAATGGACAAGATGTCTTTATTTAGTCAATAAAGAGAGAATTATATACAGCTGAAAGAGAGAAAAGTAGCCAGGCAAAGAAGAAATTTATATCACCACAAAATATCAATCATTCAATCGATCAATCATTCACCCAAATAATAAATCAATCAATAAATCGATCGATCGATCGATCGATCGATCAATCAATTGCATGCTCGCTGCGTCCTGTGATATGGGTATGATAGAATTGAACTTTGATATTTAGATCTCCTGGGAAGTGTGAGAGATTACTTCAAGTTTTTTTAAACCACAAGTTTGACTCACCATGGACCTATTATCTCAATTATATATCCATGGACCCAGCAACTAGGAATATATACCAGTTGCAATTGGTAACAATCATGATTCAGGGACAACTGTCACTGCATATATATGTAATAGACTCAGGAGAGAACTTTAGAGGTGTGAAACAGTGAGTATTGATGAGAATATTTCTGCAAGTTCAACACATGTGAATGAAAACTAAAATTCACAAACTTGAGCGTACTAAACAAACATCAGATACAGTCTACGTCAAGTAGACAGTAGGTCAAGATAGTATCTCGTGGTGAATGTTATCGTGAGGACAATATTGATGGTGGAATGTGAATGCTAAATACCAAACAGCCCAGATATTAATATCTCTCTTATTCAAAGTTGTGGTATGTGGTGACCCAGGTGAACCAGATAATGGGGAACCAGATGGAGATAACTTCAGTACAGTAAGCAAAAAGCAGATACAGTCTAGGTCAAGTAGATAGTAGATCAAGATAGTATCTCCCAGTGAATGTTATCATGGGGACAATGTTTGGTGGAGTGGGAAAGGGGAAAGGGGAAAGGGAATAATAACACTATGGGCTTTTTGTGTCTACATGCAGCGTAGCAGGTCTTGAAACGATACGGAAACGACACATATCGTCAACAGCAGTGAGGAAAAATTCTAGATTGTCGTAGAGTACTGGCGGCCCAAAATTGAGATGGTGAGGGGAGGGACAAAGACTGAGATGAGGAACATATTACACGTAAATCTTCCAGAGTTCATCCGACCACAGGTGTCCCTGACCAAAAATGGCTATGGTGTTATTTCCCTGGAAAACTTCGAACTTTCATGTTCTTTAACATCGAGCTGATACATACATTGCACAAATATCCATCATCGGATAAAATCTAATATTAGACTCTAGCTTAGATGCAACACACTTTTTGAACGATGTTATCCCGATAAAAAGTACAGTGTACCTGCGAAGTCTAATATTAAATATAGTGATATGAAAGGCAGAGAGTTGGAGATAAAGACAATGACAAAGGCAGTGATGACAGACAGATGAACAGACAGACAACCAGACACACACACATACACACACCACATGCGTGCGAGTGTGCGTGCACACACACTCCACCCAACACACACCCTGACAAACACGTCACCTGCAAGTCGCTAAGAAATTCAAAAGAAACTAAAATCCACCCATAGCACATAATATATGCCACAGACGCAACCACATACAGACAGACACAGAGAGACAGACAGACAGACAGACAGACGCGGATAGACAGAGACACAGAGCGACACAGAGAGGGACAAAGCCAGGCATAGAGATAGACAGGCAGACAGGCAGACAAACAGACAGACAGACAGACAGACAGACAGACAGACAGACAGACAGACAGACAGACAGACAGACAGACAGGCAGACAGACAGACAGACAGACAGACAGACAGAGACATATAGTGGCACAGAGATAGCTAATTTCATGTTTGAAGATACTCAGACGTAATTTACATTCATACAATAAAACAAAGACAATTGCAGTTAAACAATAGTTGTAATGATCTCAAAATGAAATGTATAGAATCATTTTACGGCAGACATCTGTTCAATGGCCTTCATTATATGGTATTCTGATCATCAAGTTTAACAGTGACATGTTGAAGTTCCCAATCACCATCATCACTTAAGATAGAGAAAGTTTGAATCTGTTGGTAAGATGGAATGATGCATAAACATATATTTGTTGTTGGAGAATTTTGAAATATGTACAAATAATTTGCCATTCAATCTTTATCTGTTCATTTGTAAAGTACTTCAGTACAGTGTGGAAAAGTGCTATATAATAACTAACATCGTCATCATCATCATCATCATCATCATCATCATCATCATCATCATCATCATCATCATCATCACCACCACCACCACCACCACCACCACCACCACCACCACCACCACCACCATCATCATCATCATCATCGTCATCGTCATCGTCATCGTCATCGTCATCGTCATCATCATCATCATCATCATCATCATCATCATCATCATCATCATCATCACCACCACCACCACCACCATCACCATCATCATCATCATCATCATCATCATCCATGACTGAAGCTACTGTGTTGTATCTTAGACGAAGTGAAATTATTGCTAATATAGTAATAAAACTATAACGTCAATCCCCCATTCATTTTTTCCAACATCTCGAGAGGTACTCCAACAAGATAAATTGTCATAGAATGTTTCAGTATCTACATATGAGGTATGGGATAAATGGCAACAGCTACGGATACATTCAAATTTGAATTGTTTGATCATATGGACATGACTCTTATTAAATATGTAAGTGTTATACGATATAATAGTTACCTAAGCATTCGTTGATTCATTGTTGGTTGTTTCGATGCTGTCTTCGGTGTTGTTATTTCCCGAAATAAGGAGTGGATCGTCGTCGTCACTCACAGAAGCACGGGTTGGTTTGGCGTTGTCATTTTCTGAAAAACTGTAACATGATATGACAATATAATAAATAATGTTAAAGATCAAGGGTAAATGAGACTAAACGTTATTTAAAAAGAAACATTCTCAGACTAATACAAAGTTAACATTGGTAGTGTTGTAAAAGGCGAAATTCGAAAAAAGGAGTAGTTATATTTGCATAAATAACATTACTTACTGAGCAACACTGGCACTTGCGTCAATTCTACAGGTACAGTGGTAATTACCGCCACGCCTGTTACACGTAGCACATCCAGTATTCTTATTGGCACAAGGGCTGTGTATAGCTGTTATACAAAAAAATCAGATTACACGTATTTTAAATAGTATAAGACTGGATACAGGAAATAAAACTGCCAATGGCGTTGTAGCACAACTGTTGAGAGTAAACTTTGATTTTCTATTATGATTGTGTTCTTGTTGCTAGACATATTTGCACACATTTTTTGAAGATTTATTGCCAGCCATCGCACCATGTCTAGCCTATAGCACTACTCAACCTTATAAGTTCAGTTGTGCTTAAAAAAGAATTGTAAAGGTACTAGGTGTGAAGGTAATTTCTGTATAGCATGATTTAACAATAACTATCGAGCGTCTGTCTGTCTGTCTGTCTGTCTGTCTGTCTGTCTGTCTGTCTGTCTGTCTGTCTGTCTGTCTGTCTGTCTGTCTGTCTGTCTGTCTGTCTGCCTGTCTGTCTGTCTGTCTGCCTGTCTGTCTGTCTGTCTGTTTTTATTGGATTCAAGTATTTCTTTTCATTCAGTTCCAAAATAAATTCTAACGATTTCAGAAATGTGTGTCTTCATATTATCCGTGTCATGCATTGATTGCCGTTGATTATCGCATCCTTTTCAACAAGCTAGGTGATATATTACCTATGCATGTACGTCTATTGCTGGCCAGATTGTATCCGCTCCTACAGGAACAATAATAACTACCAACGGTATTGGTACATATTTGATGACATCCACCGTTATTGCTTGCACATTCATTGACGTCTGATGAGGAGGGAATGTTTATAATCAATTAATAGTCAAAACCAGATGTAAACTTATTGCCTCACGTATGGGCAAAATCATAGATATTTAGTCCTACACACGTTGTTGGATTGCAAAATTAAAACTATATGAATTTTGAAGCTTGCACAGTTGATATATGGCCTAATTATCGAACATTATCATAATTCATGCACTTCTTACCATCAATGCATATACTAAATTATCTGAAATTTAAAGCTTGCATTGTAAAGATATTGCCTAATTATCACATGTGATTATTTATCCAAATTAAATATCACATTGAAAACAAACTACACAAAACAAAAACCAAACACGTATGATTTGTACTGGTTGATGTATGTACCAAGTTAAATGAAATTTGAAGTTTACATTCTTAAGATAAAGCCTATTTTACCGAAAATCATACTCACTAAAACTCACAACTATACCAAAAGGCTTTGTAGGATACACGTGTGTGTGCTTTGTCAGGGTTGATGTATGTGCTAAATTATCTGCAATACGAGGTGTGCATTCTTAAGATATGGCTTAATTACAGACAATCATTAATTATGCAAATTACTCATTAAAATTAAAAAGTATGCCAACAGACTTTGTAGGATATGTGTGCCATGAAGTTACATCAACAAGCACTATAACACATGTACGCTTTGTTATGTTTAATGTATGTACCAAATTATATTGAATTTGAAGTATGCATTAAGAGCCTAATTATGCTTTGTTATGGTTAACACATGTACCAAATTATGTTCAATTTGAAGTGTGAATTCTTAAGATATACAATGTAGCCTAATTACTAAAACCATCAATTATGCAAATTACTAATTAATGTTCAGTGGATGTTTACCAATATCTAATCAGTGATTAGCATATGGAAGATGTGTAGCAAGTTTCATAATCGATGCAGCAGTTGTTGAGATATCGTGTCCACAGACACACACACACATACATGCACGCACGCACGCACGCACGCACGCACGCACACACACACATACACACACACACACACATACATACATACATACATACATACATACATACATACATACATACATACATACATACATACATACATACATACATACATACATACATTACGGTTGTAGAAATTTAATTTGAGGGGAATTTTGTGTTGTGATTGGACCAACTTTCGACGTAAAACAAGCTCCAAGATATCAAAGTATTCTAATTGTTCAACACAGCTCACAGTGAATATACAGAAATCTAGATATTACTGACCTGAGCATGAACGTCCGTTACTGGCAAGACTGTATCCAGTGTCACAAGAACATTGGTAACTACCATCAGTATTGGTACATGTATGGGCACACCCTCCCTTAATGCTGCTTGAACACTCGTTGATGTCTGGTGGCAACAAGTGAAATACGAAAGTCGTGTGCGGACTGAATTGAAGGTTCCAGTAATATTCTATCTTTAGTATTCGAATTTTCATGGTCATCAGTTTGCTACTTTTTCTGTCTGTCTGTCTGTCTGTCTGTCTGTCTGTCTGTCTGTCTGTCTGTCTGTCTGTCTGCCTGTCTGTCTGCTTACCTGCCTGTCTGCCTGCCTGCCTGCCTACCTGCCATGCCTGCATGTTTTTCCTTGTATCTATTTTATTGAGTGGATCAATGCTCGGAAAAGGTGACACGAAATCTATCGAAAGAGGACTTTGTTTGAAGTCATTAATTGACATACGTATAACAGGGGAAATTCATGTGTCTTGATTGGTACACGTAAGACTATCATTGCGCTTGAATAGCGTCCCCAATGCAGCCTTGTTTATAAGCTTCAACATATTCAGTTCTTACAGGAACCTGATTAAATGGGATTTCGACACAAACCGTTGAAAGGATTCAATCGTTACTGTAAAAGTCAGTGATTTCATCACATTCAAACATGATACAATCAAGGGCAGATATGATTTACCTGTGCATGAACGTCCATTGTTGGACGACTTATATCCACTCCTACACGAACAGCGGTAACTGCCAACAGTGTTGGTACAAATTTGGGAACATCCACCATCATTGCTTGAACACTCGTTTATGTCTAATGGAAATAAAGTAGAAAGAAAGACTATTTAGAAAGAGAGTTTTAAGACACATTTACAAAACTCAGAAAGTAAATGAATGGATGAGTGTGTGTGTGTGTGTGTGTGTGTGTGTGTGTGTGTGCGTGCGTGCGTGCGTGAGTGAGTGAGTGACTGCGTGCGTGCGTGCGTGCGTGCGTGCGTGAGTGAGTGAGTGACTGCGTGCGTGCATGCATGCATGCATGCATGTATGTATGTGTGTGTGTGTGTGTGTATGTATGTATGTATGTATGTATGTATGTATGTATGTATGTACGTATGTATGCATGTGCTTGCGTGCGTGCGTATGTATGTATGTGTGTATGTATGTATGTATGTATGTATGTATGTTTCTTTCTTTCTTTCTTTATTTGTGTATTTAGCTTACCGTAGCAAAGTCGGTTACTTGACAGTCTGTATCCACTTCTGCAACGACAGTAGTAGCTTCCACGTGTATTGGTACAATAATGATCGCAACCTCCATTGGAACTTGCACATTCATTGACATCTGGAAGAAAAGTAAGGAATCATATGTTGGAATGATTCTGTGTGTTAGGTTTACTGTACTGAACACCGAGCAGTGTAGTGTAGTGTAGTGTAGTGTAGTGTAGTGCAGTACAGTGCAATGCAGTGCGGTGCAGTGCAGTGTAGTGTAGTGTAGTGTAGTGTAGTGTAGTGTAGTATAGTGTAGTGCAGTGTAGAGTGGTGCAGTGCAGTGTAGTGTAGTTTTAAAGCAGTGTGATGTAGTATAATGTAGTGTAGTATAGTGTAGTATAGTGTAGTGTAGTATAGTGTAGTGTAGTGCAGTGCAGTGTAGAGTAGTGCAGTGTAGTGTAGTTTTAAAGCAGTGTGGTGTAGTGTAGTGTAGTGTAGTGTAGTGTAGTGTAGTGTAGTGTAGTGTAGTGTAAAGCATCTAGAATAAAGTGAGTAGTGTTACAGATGTACAGTCTATTCCCAATTCCAAACAACACGGCATTTGGCATTGTTTTCGTTGTGTGTGTGTGTGTGTGTGTGTGTGTGTGTGTGTGTGTGTGTGTGTGTGTGTGTTTGTTTGTTTGTTTGTTTCTTTGTTCGTTCGTTCGTTCGTTCATTCGTTCGTTCGTTCGTTTGTTTGTTTGCTTGCTTGTTTGTTTGGGTTTTAAAAAAATACTGTAGGTTTTAGGCCTACCAGATGTACAGCATGATCCTTTCCATCCTCTATAACAATTGCACTTAAAGACAAACCAATAGGGCACGGATGATCCATGGCCACCACATCGTCTGTCATTACATGTACATTCGGCCTCAAAGACAACGAAGAACAACAGCAAAAAGAACAATAGCCAGAACGAGATCTTCATGGTCATGTAGCCTGTTAAATCAATAGCATAATAACTATTTTGTAATTCTATAGGTCCCTATATTGTTATATGACAATTCAATTTTTGCACATATTGTTTCGATATCATATATGTATACACTGTTGTCATCATGCTTTGCAAATTACGTATTTCTGTTCTACGTGTGAGTTCGATTTCATTATCAATACATTCTGTTAATATTTCTTGATGATTTTCATCAACCATTACAAAGCAAGGCTATAATTACCTTAAAACGTACGAGAAGATTTGTCTGGAAGTACTAAAACAACTTCTTTCACTGTGAGGTTTTCCTTGCAATGGTTTCCTATCCATCTGGTGTTGCTAAATTTACGTAGACTTCGAGTTGCAACTAAAAATCTGTATATGAGTAGAAACCTATCCCAAAACAAAACTCCAACACCATTCTCTAGACAAGTTCACTGGACAAGTATCGATAAACACCTTTTGAGTGAGCAATAATAGAATTGGATAGACACTTACCGTATCGGGTACTAATGTGGCAAATCGTCGAACGAAACGTCAATTTTACTTTCAAATTGAGATGTGACGCAAACTCAGAGTGCTCTCAAACTACTAGTTCGACCACAGACTTTTATCGTTTCAAACGTCCCAAATCAGCCTGGCATAAGCAAGAATTACCCCCATGCTTACATGGACATAAACGCAGTATGGTTTCTCCATCTTAATCTAGTGTACACAGAGAAAGTAATATTACCTTATTGACTTACTGCATTTTTAAAATATGAAATAGTTTATATGAGTTTTCAATTAAAAACCGTCTAGATATTACTTATAAATCATATAATTGGAATGCTAGAAAAACATAAATTTGAATTGCATGTACAAATAAATTAAAATACATCGTAATAGTTGTATGTATTTGATCAGCTGCACTGTAAAACTGGCAAGAGCGAATTTAGAAGCACCAGGGATGGTAAATAATTACTTTGAGAAGTAAATTGGTTTCAATAGCTGAAGTCAAGATGTGGAAAAAAGGTTTTATCAGCATATCAGGCACGTAACTGTATCAGTTCGAATTTCGTGTACATAATTTTTCAAGATATATAGAGAAGTAAAAAACGCCAACATTGATACATTTGCTAGGAGCAGTGTCATTCTGGAGAATGAGGGTTAAATCCAAAAAAGAGAGATATCCTTTCACATACCAACAGTATCGAACAAAATATGGATAGCTTTGAAGTGTCGCATTTGCAAGAAAAGGGCACATTGTGATAATAAAGTGATGTTTTCACCTTTCTGTCTCCCTTTCCCTCTCTCTTTTCTCTCAGTGTCTGTCTGTCTGTCTGTCTGTCTGTCTGTCTGTCTGTCTGTCTGTCTGTCTGTGTCTCTCTTGCTCTCTCTCTCGCTCTCTCTCTCTCTCTCTCTCTCTCTCTCTCTATCTCTCTCTCTCTCTCTCTCTCTCTCTTAAAAATGTTGAATAGAAGTTTGAGGCAACCATGAGGGGATGGACACGGGAGGGGTTCCCCCACCCCTGGGATTTTTTAAATTCAAGGACAAAGAATGCTTTCTGGTGCTATTTTAACATGTTGAGGTTGTATCAATATGACTCGAGGTAAAATTTGAATCACAATACACACGGGAGCAGTGTGGGAATGGGTTCCCCTAGAAACTTTTGAAATTGTGGACTAAAAGAATGCTTTCTGGAGCTATTTTAACATGTCAAGGTAGTAATGATACGAGGTAAAATTTGAATCAAAATACAAGAGAGCAGTGTGGGGGTGCGTAGCCCTAGAAAGTTTTGAAATTGAAGAACTAAAAGAATGTTTTGTGAGGCTAACATGTCAACATGTGAAACAACACTTTTTTAGAATCAAAATACAAGAGAGCAGTGTCACTTCCAATTTCCGCCCTTGATTACGTCATTTCATTAAAAAATTATTAGATGTTACTTTTCCCGGGGTATTCTATATTTTTCCACTGGACCAGTTTTATCAAATTTTGTAATGATTAAAGGGTATTTTGCCCCTTGCGATACCTGTGCATGCTGAAAAGTATACCTTTTCTCATTTAACTTTCTATGATGATATAATTATATAGTATTTTATTTGCCACAAACTCAAAATCATATCAATATAACAAAAGAGAAAAAGTAAAAAAGACAGTGGAATAAATATTACACATAAACTGATGGATGAATACAGAGTTTATGGCTGGACCACAAAAATAGTTTGAAACAAACTAGTCAAGTTTGTGGCCCATACTACAATTGATTAAACAAAATAATCAAAGCAAAAACAAAAACAAATTTGAAATTAAAACAAAAACAAACAAAAAACAAACAAAACGCGTTCATCAAAAAATATATAACTGGCATTAAATGCAATGTAAGGTAGAAAAAGCTGAATTAATTTTGTAACAAATACTGTTTTAACTGAGATTTAAAAGTAGTCCTGGATTGTATTTTTTTCAATTCTTCAGGTAAGGAGTTCCAATGTTTTGCAGCTGCATACTGAAAATTGTGTTGCGTCAAAGTAAGATTTACTTTTGGAATGTAAAAGTTATCTCTCGCTGTATTCCGAGTGTGATACATATTTGGTGGTGACCGGCCCTCAAATCAAAAATAAATAAAGAAGTATTAAATTTGCATTGCTGGTGGACATTTAGAATTCCTAGTTGCTGAAAAAGAGGGGAGGAGGGAGCATCAATATTTGAAAAAGTTATAAAGCGAATAACTTTCTTTTGAAGGTTTAAGATAGGCTTGAGAAATGTATTGTATGTATTGCCCCATATCTCTATACAATATGAGATATGGGGCAAGATCATAGAGTTATACAACAGAAGAAGAGTAGATTTAGGTACGTAATAGCGAATTTTGGAAATTATGGCAATAATTGGAGAAATTGCTTTCCTAACTTTTTCAATGTGTGATGTCCAAAGCATATTTTGATCTAAACACACGCCAAGATATTCATGAAGTATAAGGTAATCTGTATAGCATGACTATTGTAAAGAGTGGAAGTTAGTACAGAGTTACATGGAACAGAAACTCAAAGTAGGCAGAGTACACCCTCTTGCCACTATATAAAAAAATAAATATAAGATATCGAACCCCACTTGACCGATTACAATCAATCAGTGAACACGATAGTATCAAAATTACATATACAATGACCTTGATTAGATGTATCCATAATATTGTCATCAAATAGTGAAATATTGAGAAAAATTTAAAACATACAGAATCAATAACATCGGTAACGCATGCGCATGACAGTCCAACACAAGAGCATAAGCACTACATGAGCCACCATTTTACAGATAGAATACAACTACTGAAGGCAGCTATAGAGATATAGTTGACAATAACAACTAAATGAGTTTCTCTACTTAAAGACTTTGAAAATACATGCAATGATTGGAACAATGAATGGAAAACTCAGTTTTTTCATTATTACTATTAGAGCATTTTGCTTTAATATAAATTGGGAACATCCACCATTATTGGGAATAAATGAACCTAAATTGAAAACATCAGCTCGTGTAACGCTTCACTCAAGAGTAAAGGGTATTTTTCTGAATGTAAGATTTTGTTGAATTAATTGTTTGCTACTCAGAGATACATGCATATATATTTTATCTAACTTTAATAACGTCTGTAACCGTTGTTGCAAATGGTGAGGCAAACTTTACATCAATACTAATACAGGATATTTCGTCTTAGTTTGCAAATGCTATTAAACGATGTATCAAGATCAATGAGACTGATCACAAACTTTCCCGAACTCTATAATATATATGTAAGCATTTTAATTCGTTCTATTATTGAAACCATCTACAACAATGTTCGACCAACTGTACCTCTTAGCCTGTCTCAAGCTGTACTGAAAATACCTACTAGCAGCAAGTTTCTCTATTGATCACAGTGTAATCTTTCACTCCCTGATGTTTAATGTAAACAAAATGAAATGTTGATATAGATGATAAGACCAATGCTGGCTAGTCACTACACAGATAATTTGACACACATACACGCGCCCATTTCACTCAGAGGGTAAACAAACAACTCCAATTTGTGATGTTAAATTAGCAACTAGGGCACAATACAACGTTAACTTTACAACTTTGTTTATTATACCAGATTAGATATCCCATATAGTGTCCCTATCCTGAAGACTCTACTTAAAATACCACTGGTGAAATGTACACTAATTAAACATAAGGGTGAAAGATTACACTGTGATCAATACAGAAACTTGATGTTGGTAGGTAATTAATTGTAGCACGGCTTGAGACAGGCTAAGAGCTTGGTCGAACATTGTTGTATTGTAATGTATACCGTCGCCAGGACGTGCTACACACTTCATGTAATAACGTTGTTAGTTTCATAGCACTCCTGCCTTTGTTGTAGGAATTAGTCCAACGAGTAAAAGATTTACCCACATCAGCAATAAACGCAATTACTAGCAATTTGATTTACGACTTATTTGATTAATCCAAAGGTTTCATCTGGTACTGCTAGCATGCTGAGTATTTGCATGCACGCTGGAAATTAAATTGAAACTCATTAGTAACCTTCGGTCTCTAAAAAACCTAATTTACTGAATTCTTGAACACACTGAAGACTACATAAATTATACAAAATATAAATATGACATGAGTGAAGGATGTTGGATTCTGAGAATTTCTGGATAATGACTGAAAAGTGTTGTTTGCATCGACAGATGGGATTGCAGGGTTTTTTTCCCGGAAGCGAGCCAAAGCTATCAGAATTAACGGCAGGGGGGCCTGGGGAGAAATTATTTTGGTCAAAAACATTTTCGCAGCCCCTCCTTGGCGCTCTCAAAAATGTCATGCCCCCCCCCCCCCCGAAATGAAGCCAAGAATTTTCATAGCCCCTCCTTTCGGTCCAATACTAAATGTTTGAATATCGTATATAAGAAATGGTGCACATGGTAAATATATATGTGAAAAACGTAGTGGGGGAGGGTATGGGAGGGGTATCCCCCTCCCGCCATAGAAAATTTTGACAAATCACAGGTGTTTATGAGCCATTTCACGGTACCAAAATGACAATTATTTTGTTATTTTCCAATTGACCCCCACCCCCACTTCAAGTGGTATTTTTCAAAATGACACCCTCACCAAAAATACTGCCCCCGGCCTTTTAAAAATGCCAGGCCCCTAATTATAAGGCAGGTGGTAAACATGCTTTGATATCTCTCTTATAGTGAGTAATCTCATCACACATAGGGCGTACTAGTATTGTGACTTTTTAAAATCTTACTTCTCATGTTATGTTATTGTTATGTTAGTAGTAAATCGTGCTTTCATTACATATAGTCGAGCAAACATTATTTTCTACCCGAGCGCTGTCTGTCTGTCTGTCTGTCTGTCTGTCTGTCTGTCTGTCTGTCTGTCTGTCTGTCTGTCTGTCTGTCTGTCTGTCTGTCTGTCTGTCTGTCTGTCTGTCTGTCTGTCTGTCTGTCTGTCTGTCTGTCTGTCCGTCCGTCCGTCCGTCCGTCCGTCCGTCCGTCCGTCCGTCCGTCCGTCCGTCCGTCTTGTCTGTCTGTCTGTCTGTCTGTCTGTCACTCTCTCTCTCTCTCTCTCTCTCTCTCTCTCTCTCTCTCTCTCTCTCTCTCTCTCTCTCTCTCTCTCTCTCTCTCTCTCTCTCTCTCTCTCTCTCTCTACTATTTTGCCACTCAAAGAGGATGTGTAGTCCAATTGCTTCCAATATTGCCTCTGTCACAAAACAAATTATACGTCCCCAGTATAGCAAGGTGTTCATAGTATTGCTGTAGGCAAGCTATAGTAATATTTCGTATAGTACCATGAAGGAAGCACGATGTTCAAGTCGACATTAAAAGTAGTGTTGATACCGTGAACAGTGGTGACTTTTTCTAGGTTAACAATGAAATCTGGTTGATGTAATGCTATTTTTGAACCTAGTAAATTATGTCTGGAAAAGTAATCTAGATAGAAGCTAAGCTTGTCCGACCACAGACAGTAACAAAGTACAAGAAATGACGAATAGCAATACCACACCCTCAATACATCGGCGAAAATAAATTGAAGACGATTATTTAAAATAGTGGTTCATGTGACCATTCTCCGTCAGCATATTCTACCATAAGGGTAACACGAACCAATCAATCCGGTAAGACATGGAGATAAGTATATGCACACCTAATATCCATAGTACGCACGCTAGCTAAATGAACACAACATCGTCGAATATTACATATACATGACTCAGGAAGTAATATGATCACAGTTTTGATAACACGACTACGTAAATTATTTTTAAAAACTTTTCTAATTAGCAGATTATCATGAAAAATACCGACTGTACTTTTAAAGTATATCTTGCATTGTGCAAAGGCTCCTTTTGTGGCTAGCACTCGCACATCAATGAAATAAAGTTGTTACAGTTAAGCATCAAAAACGAAAACACAAAATGTTACCTTGTTAGATAGGATGAAGTTGAAAAGAAGTGTTAATTTTCGTGTCCAGCTTTTTCACATCACGCACATAGTCTGTTTAGACGACGTAGGCTAATCATTCTTTAAAAACACATCATATGTACAAACGTACCACTGCAGGGTGTCACACAATCACTTAAATGAAATGCTGAACTACTAAAATTTTACTAGTAGCTGATGATATTTAAAACCACGTATAAATGTATAGTTAAGGCGTGGCATTACAGTTCGTAAAAAATAGTATGACCGGGCAAAAAGCAGGTTAAACTCCAATCCAATTCGCACTGTTAAATAATTACGACAAAAAGGGCAACATTTTATTAAACATGGCAATTAATGATCTTGAAAGACGTGTGATGTAAAATGATTGGGTAGTATTAGAACCAAGTAGACATTGTATGTTTATGTGCTGAGAGAGAGAGAGAGAGAGAGAGAGAGAGAGAGAGAGAGAGAGAGAGAGAGAGAGAGAGAGAGAGAGAGAGAGAGAGAGAGAGAGAGAGAGAGAGAGAGAGAGAGAGGGGGGGGCGGGGGCGGAGAGGTATTAACAGGCATGTGGAGAGAGACTCACACGAAATCAAGCATCATAAATTAAACACTCGATAAAAGTAATAGTGTTGCAGTTTGATAAATGCTTTATTGACATTAGTAACCACAAAGTATGATGAATAGAGTCATACACGGTACTTTAAACAGTCTTTTATCAGTCTTTCTTTTCATGTTGCGCATGGTATGGTTTTCTGATGGTTGTCTGTAAATTGTTGAAGTTTAACCATAGCATATTGAATTTCTCAAGCATCACCGATTGAAAGAGCAGGAATCTGTGGAATAGACAACATCATATGACTATATATATATATATATATATATATATATATATATATATATATATATATATATTATATGCCTATATATATATACATATATACATATATATACATGCATGCGTGCAGGCAGACAGACAGACAGACAGACAGACAGACAGACAGACAGACAGACAGACAGACAGACAGACAGACAGATAGATAGACAGACGTACACGTACGTACGTACACATACATACATACATACATACATACACACATACACAATATACATAGTATACATACATAGTTGTATTTATTTATTTTGTATTCCTAGTTATTGGTAAACGATGACACATGCCACATCTCTACTTACGCTCATCTCCATCTTTGAAACGTTTGTACTGTATTATTTTCTTACGCGATCAATTCAGTAATTACGTGAATATTGGATATCTATCTCATAATCTCATGTTCTGAAAAGACTGTACTCTCCTTTAATTTCCATTTCTACATTCATTTACTTTCAACTCTTGTTTTGATAAGAACATTATCACATGTTTACAACCATCAGTTCATTTCACATTTTCCCTTTGTGTTAGGTCTCACTCTCATTTCTTCCATTCGCGTGTGTTGAAGGTGGCTCTATACCTCCGAAAGTCAATGCACATTTTTGATAGTTAGTCTTAAGAATTATCATAAAGTACCATTTTACTCACATTTAATAGATAAACACGGCTACAGCTAACCATTTATGTCAGATTCATTGTAAGTTATGGAAAATTAAGACTCGAGGTGTAAAAACGTTCGAATTCATTTCAAACCGGAGACGAAATGAGAATCATACTGTGGAAAGTGCATATATTGTACTTGTGTATACCTAATTACTCGTTAAATTCTTCGTTGCCATCCGTGATCCCCGAAACAGTTGGTGGTTTGGGCTCATTGCTATCTAAAATACGAGTTGATTCGGTGTCGTTGGTCTTGGCATTACTAAAATATAACAATGGGTAAGTGATATATACATACATTACATACCTTAAAATTCTAACAGCAAAAACATTTCGATTCGATGAGTACCAACCCTTGAGACCAATGGGTAAATAGCTAGTTGTAAATAACTACTTGTAAATCAAGTATGGTGTTTAAGATGATTGAATAATTCACGAAACGTTGAACAAAGTGGTGGAATCACCATCGGTTTTGTACTCAAAATCACTGCATTTTGAAATAGTTGAAAAATGTGAAAAATTACGTTACTTACTCAGCGGTATTGGCTAAAAGGCTACATGAACAGCTGAAAGTACCGCCATTTCTCTTACACGTTCTACATCCAGCTTCTTTATCTGGACATGGGTTGGTATCGGTAGCTGTAAAAAAAAAATTAAAATTGGAACAATTCAGAGATAATGAGAATACATCAGCCAAAGAAAGTAAACAGTCACTGTGAAGCTTTGAAGTCAAATGCTAAGTATTAGATACGTTCATGTATTTTTACATATCTGTTTTACAAGAGGCATCAATACCTGTCTGTTTATCTGTCTCTCTGTTTGCCGTTCTGCATGCATTACACCCACAACCATATATATCTTAAATACCGATTAAATATATCTCAAAAAGTATAGGTGACGATATAATTTACCTATGCATGAATGTCCATTACTGTACAGGCTATACCTACTCGTACACAAACAGTGGTAACTACCATCAGTGTTGATGCATATTTGGGCACATCCACCGTTATTTATTTCACACTCGTTGATGTCTGTGATGGTATAAACGATGAAGAATGTAAGATGTCAGTTGCATACCTTCCGTTTGGGAATCAAAGAAAAGTTTGTTAACAAATGAAAATAGGGGTTTTCAATCGGCAACTTCAGTTCCTTACTCAATGTTTTAAATAGGCAAGTAATGAAACAAAAACCTGAAATCAATTCTAAAGTCAATTCATTTGGCAGCTTTTGATAAAAAGCAAAAGCGTATTACTTACCAGAGCATGAAAGACCATTACTGTCCAAACTGTACCCACTCCTACAAGAACATCGATAACTACCAGGGATGTTGGTACAAATCTGGGAACATTCACCATTATTGTTTGCACACTCATCGATATCTGTTCAATGTAAAACGGATGAATAGATTCATGTCGATTATTATTTAATATTCACCACTCCTCCAAGAAAAGTAATAACTAACAGTGGTAGCGTACAGGCAAAGGAAAAGTGATCTTGTTGCTAGGCATATTTCATACATTTTGTATTCTTTATTCACTTGCCTACCTATCCCTGTTGTTATCTTTGTAATCTTTCAAGATGTAAGTTTTAGACCAAAATTGAGATTTTAGACCTAATTTGCTGATGGGATTATCATATTGTGAATACACCTTTATTAACATCTCCATAAGCATCCCAATTAAATTTCAGCCCAATCTGCTCAGTAGTTTTGGAATTATAGATTTTTGACCCAAAAGACACATTTTTATACATAATTTGCATATCATTGATGGAATCATCATGTCATGAAAAATTCTTAATCTGCACACCCCAAATTTCAGGTTAATTTGCGCAGTAGTTTTGGAGTTTAAATTTTTTGACCAAAAAGAACATTGTTTGCCCCAAAACTCACATCCCTGATGAGATCATTTTCCGCCTCCACGCCCTAAGTAATGTCCCCATCAAATACAAAGGCAGTTTTTGACACACACACACACACACACACACACACGCACACACACACACACACACACACACACGCACACACACACACACACTCACGCACACGCACACGCACACACACTCACGCACACGCACACGCACACACACACACACACATACACACACACATTTCACTATACCTGTATCACACTCAACCTCAGTTCAGTTGTGCTAAAAACCAAAAGAGATATCCACCATGGGAAATATTCGGTGGCCCAAGTAGGAATTCAACCTTTGAAAATATACATTTTAATATTCATACATTCTGGAATGGTGCTAACTGCTTCGTATGTAAATAAGTATTTTGTGAATCCACTTTAGCAGTCTCTTGACGTGACGTAAAGTGGTCGCAAGTAAAGCGCGCAGTGAGGATTTCATGTGAAGGTATTACTTTGCACACTGAGGAGTTGATACTGGACCTTTAGCTTGATGTCTCCCTTTCCTAGACCGGCGCTAGTTATTTGTCATATACTCTTTAAATGTTTTGAATTTGTTATTCATTTCAAATTTTGAGAAGAAAAAAATTGATTAATTACTAGTAGCCCCAAGGGTCCTTTATATATCTATATATTGATCCATACAAGAAAAAATTACTTACCCCTGTGGTTAAAACAATTATCTAAAATCTTTAGATTCGATATCACTTGAAACAAGCTTTCATAATTCGGACTTGGATGCCCTCCTTCAGTATTCGTTTGTTTGGAGGATGGGTAAAATCACAGACAAGTAAGAAGCTATACTTGTCTGTGGTAAAATACAGGTTACCAGGATGATATACGCATACGAATGAAATACTTTCACAGTACATATTAGGCTTACACTGTATTACAGGTGATTTTGCCTTCTGTACTTATAGGAATCGTTGATCACATCAAATTCAAACAACTGAGAGACATGATTTACCTGTGCATGACAGCCTATTACTCTGCAGACTGTATCCACTCCTACATGAACAGCGGAAACTACCAACAGTGTTGGTACAAGACTGCAGACACCCACCGTTATTTGTTGAACACTCGTTGATATCTGTTGGAAACAACAGTAAAAACTGAAGAGATGTAAAAGTTACATATGTATGTATGTATGTATGTATGTATGTATGTATGTATGTTCGTCTAACAGTCTGGTTGTCTGTCTAGGTCTGTCTGTCTGTCTGTCTGTCTGTCTGTCTGTCTGTCTGTCTGTCTGTCAATACCTTCGCAAAGTCGATGACTGTACAGTCTGTATCCACTTCTGCAGGTACAATGGAAACTTCCAGGTGTATTGATACAAGAGTGTTGGCATCCTCCTTTGGAACTTTCGCATTCATTGACATCTGGTGATATACAAATGTGTGTTATGAAAATATGATTGTAAATTATATTAATTATGACACTACATGTTAGAATGCATCGCTATAGTGTATGCGAAATGCAATATTGCACAGTACATTGTAAACAACTAAAAAGTAGTGTAGTGTAGTGTAGTGTAGTGTAGTGTAGTGTAGTGTAGTACATAATTTCCTTAAATATCTGTAAAGGTTTGAGAAATCCTGATATAATATCACAGTCAGTCACTCATTGACTAATATACTGGCTGCCTGTACTTAATTTAAGCATGAGTTGATTTCAAAGTAATTTTACTAGTCTTAGCTTTATGCCTTAAATGATAAAGCACATGTTAACATCCAGGATATGTTTTCACACACCAACGACAGTTTTTACAATTTGTCCTGTCCTGCCCTGTCCTGTCCTGTCCTGTCCTGTCCTGTCCTGTACTGTACTGTATGTACTGTCCTGTATTGTATTGTACTGTACTGTACTGTACTGTACTGTACTGTACTGTACTGTACTGCACTGTACTGTACTGTCCTGTCCTGTACTGTACTGTACTGTACTGTACTGTACTGTCCTGTACTGTACTGTACTGTCCTGTCCTGTCCTGTCCTGTACTGTACTGTACTGTCCTGTATTGTACTGTACTGTACTGTACTGTCCTGTCCTGTCCTGTACTGTACTGTACTGTCCTGTATTGTACTGTACTGTACTGTCCTGTACTGTACTGTCCTGTACTGTACTGTACTGTACTGTACTGTATTGTATCGTACTGTGCTGTCCTGTACTGTACTGTACTGTACTGTACTGTACTGTACTGTACTGTACTGCCCTGTCCTGTACTGTCCTGTCCTGTACTGTACTGTCCTGTACTGTACTGTCCTGTATTGTACTGTACTGTACTGTACTGTCCTGTATTGTACTGTACTGTACTGTACTGTACTGTACTGTCCTGTACTGTACTGTACTGTACTGTTCTGTATTGTACTGTACTGTACTGTGCTGTCCTGTCCTGTACTGTACTGTACTGTACTGTACTGTACTGTACTGTACTGCACTGTCCTGTCCTGTCCTATCTTGTTCTGTACTGTCATGTCCTGTCCTGTCCTGTACTGTACTGCATTTCGTATTCAATTAACAAAACGTGATGAATTTAAAGTGATTGGTAACGTTGAACGTTTTAAAGGTGAACTTAAAACACATCTTTTGTAACAATATTGTGAATCTTAACGATTTTTATAACCTCGTGTACTCGTGGTCATGTTTAGCTATTTTGTAATTAGTTTATCAAGTGTGTTGTTTTAACCTTGTTTGTTTGTTTGTTTGTTTGTTTGTTTGTTTGTTTGTTTGTTTGCTTGGTTGTTTATCTTTTGCTTGTTTATTTTTGCATACTGTATGTATATAGCTTTTAAAGATAGAAATTAAATAAAGTTCACAACATACCAGTTTGACAGCATCCTCCTTTCCACCCTGTATGACAACTGCACTCGAATTGAAACCAATTTGGCTTTGCAGAACCGTGTCCACTACATTTTGAATTGACACACACCGACTTTGATTTACAGATGAAAGTGATAAACAGCAACGTCAGTAACCCCCACGGTCTGGTCTTCATGGTGTTCAAGTTGCAAGTCCTGACAAATTAATTAATCAAGAACAACTATAATTCACTTTCATTTGTAAAAAAAAAAAAGAAGCTCTCTTCAGGTTTTTTTGTTGGTTTCAAAGTTATTGCACAATTTTTGCAATATTTGTTTTACACTTTTTAGTATGTGATAATCATTGACAAATTCCAGTGCTATAGAAAAAATAATTCCGCCAAATTTTATTCCATGTCAGAAAAACATGAAGATAACTCCAGGTTACAAATATCTGATAACTCTTCCATCTTAATACTAGAGTATTTATTTGCTAACATATACATATATTTATCAAACTATTTATAATGATCTCCTTTCATCCGTCATGTATGTCTATTCACCTCCAGCTATATATGAAGATAGTTTCATTTACACTTTGATCTCATTCTTCTTTCTTCTCTTGCTCTCTGTTGTTTCCATACAGTCAGTCAACAGAACAGCTCTAGATTTCATATTCATATTGTTATCAATATTGTGTTATTACGATTGATTTCTGCTCCGCTTCTGATTTCATTTTTTTACTACACGTCGTCAAAATTGTATAAGCTTATATATTCATATTGTTTAGATCAAAATATTGTTTATAATTGTACCATGCACACGTCAATTAGTTGAATTTGTATATACCCTGGTCGTTCTACATTATGGCAGTCCATGTGTATATCACTAATTCTGCTCGAAAATGAGTTCCAAACAGTCGTTATCCCCCCCCCCCCAAATCACACAAATTATGCTGGAGGGAGTATAATGTTAATACTCTCAAATATTTTTCTTCATTCAGCAGGAAAGGAATCGTCTAGCGACTCGTAGTGACAAGGCTTCTTAGGTCACTCGTATTTTCCTTTGCTGAGGGAAGAAAAATGTTGAGGAATAATGTCTCGCTTTTCCTAAAGTAATATTTAATGAGTTTGAAAAAAATGGGTCTATTTTGAAAGACTACACAGCAAAATGACCTAAGTGGCAATAATATTTTTTTCATAGTATCTTGTCGTTAAATTTCTTCCTTATTGACAGTGTGACATCCACCGCTGGACAAAATAATTGCTGCATGAGAACTAAATACAAACATAATTCAATGATATTACCCTTATGAAGTCTACCTTGTCATAATTAGAAAGAATATAAAGATGTCTACGAACCTTACCGGATATTCCAATGAAAAATCGTTCCGAGGAAATCTTGTCTTGTGTTGTTGAGTTACGATGCAAACTCGGAGAGCTCTGAGTCTACTTGATCGATCACAGACTTTTTATTTCACTGTGTTGCTTGTATAAGTTTTCTTCAAAACAGTTACGCGAAGACACTGCATGGTTTCCCCTGCTTTAGCTTGAAGAACATAAATCTTCAGTATAGGTAAATACTAATATATCTTGTAAGTTATTGTAAATTTTATTTAATGATTTGCTAAATACGAACATGTTTTGAAGTAGTTTTAAATTCAGGTATCATGTGGATAAAATTTACTATATAGTAACAAATCATAACGTTAAACTGTAAAACACAGCAAAAAATAAAATAGTATATTTGCAAAGAAATAAAAACACGTCTGTTCCGTTGTGTATTTTTCCAATAAACTGCACACTGAAGTTGGTAAATTCTAAATTCAAACACCCAGGGATCACTCTCAATTATAGTTTGCAATTAATATTTACTTGAACTAACCATATGGAAAAATGCATTGTCAGCCAATTGGACCAGTAAGAAATCGGCTTTTTCCTACCTCCATTTTGATTTTCAACGCGAAATAGAATTTTTAAAACTGCAGATAAAATTGAACCTTTACTCACACTCCTTCATGTCGAACTATTTAAAACTATTCTATAAAATTTACAAATAGAAATATTATCTAATTTGAGTGCCCAAAGTGGATCGTTGCACTGACAGGACACGGAGGAATCTCAGCCCCCATTTTTGTACAAATTTATATTTCTGTTCGAGTCAAGTTGAAGAGAATGGAATCTGAAGCCTGCGTGTTAGAGCCCCACCGAAGAGGGCGGCCTGAAACACCATACGTATCACAGGCATGTTTTATGAAACAGTTTGTGTCCTTTTTTCTTTGTTCGTAGTTTTAATTATTTTTTTGTTTTCTTTTCTTTGTTTGGGGTCTATTCAAAAACGTCGGAGTGTATTAGACGGTGGTGGTGGATTAGGAATTGGATAAGTAGTTAGCTATCAGTCAATGTGGGTTAGGCTGGACGGCTCCCGGGGACGGCTGGATCATTTGATAATTGGTATGCCTTTAACGGCGGTGGCGCTCTAAACAGGATAGTTTTCGACAGAAGTAGCAGACGATTATCAACATGTGATGGATTAGTAGGGGGTCATCCTGTTTTAGATATTTGCGGTGGGGTCCATCCTGTTTTGAAATTTTGGGTAGGGCATGACACTGTGTTTTGGATTTGGATGAAAGAAAAGAATCCATGAATCTACAGTGGCATGACCTTGTCTGTTTGTCCCTATTTTAAAATATTACCTCACCTGGAGTGACGCTCAAACATAACTTTACATATACATAAACAACGTATTACCTACCAAACTAGTTACAGAACATATGTCATGTATCTCTGAAACTGGATGTGCAATCTATATAATTCTCTACTATGACCACTTTGTGGCATATAACATTATCTTTAACTGTAATTATTGTAATGTTTCGGTGATTTGTTGATAAAAACTGAAAAATTAAGGTGACCTTGAATCTACCTGGGGGAAAACCCCAAGGAATCCCTCACCCCCAGAGGTCACTAATACATTCAGCCAACAATCAGATGCTCTAACCTTTTTACTGTCATAGTAAGCCCGTTCCCATCTAAATTCTGAACCTGTTTCAATTCGAATATTGTCTTTTAAAGATGTGACATGTTTGCCAAGATATTCTAATATAATATAGCCTTAAAAGTCCAAATCTCCCCTACCAATGATACTACCATTAAGTGTGCCGACGTTTAGTATAATGATGCCATTTAACTTTTAACATATTTCAACCCTGTGTAAGTTATACAGAATAGTTTCTGATACTTGGTGGTGCTGTTTTGTAAAGCTTGGAGATTATTGCTTTAAAGGCTCTGAATATCCTAAAAATTGGCTTTTAAGAGTAAAAAAGAGCCTTTAAGGCGGAGATCTCTAGGACCACCCCCTCCCCACAAAAGGTTGATATATCCCAGTCTCAAGCTCTTCCCTACGTCTTACTGATGCTATCAAACTTTATTTCACAAATATTTCAACCCTGTGCAGTAGCTTTTTACATGTTGATGCTTTCTTGTAAAGCTTGGAAATTATTGTCAGAAACTGTCTGAATAGTCTCAACATTGACTTTTAAGAGTAAAAACCTCCAAGGCTTCTAAGAGGAGATGATTGTGCTATCACTGGATCTTATCAAGTATTTACAAGAAGGTCAAGCAGTACAGTCTACACTGAGACACGATCAATGTGAATATGATATACGGGGGGAGGGGGTGTTATCATGATTTAGAATTAAGTGTTAGGGGGTCAGCCTGTTTTCGGTTTTACATAGAGGGGAGTCCAGTTTTACATGGGGGGGGGGGTCAGAGAGGGCTGATGGTATAATCCACTGTTTTCCACTGAGGTCTTTCACACACATTTCATTCACCTCTTCTTGTAAAGCAATAGTCGAATTTTCTGTTCCAAGAAGCATTACGCGAGATGATATCGCTTACGTTGTTACAGTTAGTCTTGTTTTGTCTATATTATGTTTGAAATAACATTTTCATTAGGAAATCATGGAAACATATGTTGACCTCTTTGATTATGAGTGATTTTGTTCTGGCTATACGCCATCAATGACCGACAGTAATTTTACAGGTGAACCCAGGGTATGGTCAGGTGACAACCATCCCCCTGAGTAGCACGTGCAAACCCCTCAGTGTATACACAACACATGGCATTGTATGGAGAGACACGCAATGCATCTTGGAACTGGCAACATGTCTGTGACCATGACACAAGCATCTCGCCGCTGGGGGCGCTGTCTATGAGACCATCCTGAACGAGGGGGTGGTCTCAAAGAAGAGCCCCCAGTGGTGGGAGTATGGGTAACCGAGACTAGCTCTTACTCTGCCAATCTAGTGTGCCCTCTTGTAGTGACTACCTGAGAAATGGCTGGAACTTCAGTAACCCAAATATGGCGTATTGACATAAATACTTCTAATATAATGGCTTATTTTACAAATCAAATGTAGACTAACAACAAAAATAAAGTAAAGAACTTACAGATAACAGTTATCACTCTTACCTGTCCAGTGTTAATGGTGATGTACACTTGAAATGCTGCTGATACCATCTAACAGATATATTGCATACATGTGTGGAAAATTCTGGCAAAAAGGTCCCGTGGACTTCAGAGATTCTGTATTTTCAAAAAGGAGTGACTATGGTGAAATTTACAATCGAGCTTCATTGAGCTGTTGAATTTGGCCGAATTGTAATTGATTACTCTGAAATCCATATTACCTAGACAATGCTAGCGGTGTCATCACTGCCAAGCAATTCTTTGTCGCCTATTTGAGTTGCCATGCATATATACTATATATGGTAGCCCTGTATTTGTTTCATTTTCATATTGCATCACTTGCGCGAAGGGCACGTCGTTTATTTTTTTGTTCACCCTTTACCTTAGTCTGTAAGGTATGCCACATATGACAGGGCGCCCTCACACTTGTGAATATAGGCCGATGAGGGTGGAAAATCACAACATGTCTATGTTTACCTTAATGCACATTTATTTTCATATGTACGTCATTTACTTTAAAATATGCATCATTTGCCTTGTGTCATTTTTTACATGGCACATCATTTGTCTTGTGTGTAATTTGATACTTGGTACATCAGTTATCTTGTGTCATTTATTTTTATGATGCACCATACATGTGTAACTTATTTTTAATGTTTCATCATTTGTCTTTATGTGTGCATCATTTATATTCATAGAGCATTACTTGCTTTATGTGTGTTATTTATTTTCATATGCGAGTCATATAAAACCCTTATTTTGCATTCATCATCATCGCACATCGAGTGTAGAAGAATAACAAAAAGTAAGTAACTTATAGATGACACTTACCACCCTTAGCCATCAGGTGTAGGTGATGTATGCTTGATATCTTGTAGATATAATAGACATTGCCTTGAATGACGGCCACAAAAGCCAGATGATAGTACTTTCAGTTGGTCATTATATGTATAGATAATTTACGGTATAATTTATTTAATTTCTGGAATTTACTGTGAGCACTGTAAACAGCTGCAGGTATGGCAAGTCTGGCAAAAGGTCCCCTGAAAGTTAGACTATTTCTAACAGTCTAACATTCATATTATCTAGTCAATGCTAGGGGTGTCATCGCTGCCAAGCAATTCTTTGTCGCCTTTTTTGAGTTGCCATAACATAATCAAGAGGAGAGAGTTTTGAAGGGGGTGGCGGTGGCAAGTACACACACACACACACACACACACACACACACACACACACACACACACACACACACACCCACACACAATGCTTGACTGCGAATGATGTCAAGGGCACTCTCAAACATACAAACATATGGTTTGTATGTTTGGTGTAAAAATAACTTGAATATGATACATGGCGAAGATGACTAGCGCAGACGGAAACGCGGTGAAAATGACAAATACGGACAGAGATGTACACGGTGAAAATGGAGACAGCGGTGGAACTGCGAAATTTGTGTCTGTGGATGTTAGGTATGAGAGAAAGGCCATAGACAGGCAAGTGAAAATACTACCGACCAACCGACCAACCGGTCACCAACCAAACCTAGCCTCAGGACAACCAAAAATGAGAAGAGAAAAAGATGAAATATGTATTGTGTATGTATAATTGTGTATATGTAGTACCGACAGCGAAAAAGGACCGAGACGCGAGGTAGTTGACGACGACGACGGCAAAAACGATAGCATTATTTTTTAATTTAGAGGTTGGGAAAGAGAAAGAGGAAGGGATATAGAAACAAGTCACTCATTCATTCATTCATTCATTCAATCATATTTCAAAAAACTTTTAATAATCACATTCTTGGGTCTTCATCTTCATCTTGGGTCCATCCTAAAGTGAATTAATCAAGGTATTTATTGAAACAACATCCATTCGAATTGTAATATTTACTAAATCCTTAAATAAAATTTCTAACATCTCATTTTCCAGTTTGTAATTTGGTTCATATAATGCATGCTACATCATGGCATTGTGAAATTATTTCACAACAAGTTTCTATGTCATTCATTCTCCTGTGTTCGAGATAAGAGTCAAAACACTCAAAATTGCTATTACTTTGTCTAAGCTCTAAAAAAATATTACTGCTGATAATATCGTAATTGAATATATAAAACAATAGACAATAAATTTACCTATTGAATGATTGTACAGTTTACACTCAAAATTACAATTACTTACTCTGACCTTTTAAAAAATTACTTCGATACAATGTTTATTTTACTCCCCCAAAATTCCTTAATTTCGCAAGTAAGTACTCGTGAACTAAGGTTATCACTACTCATCATGTGATTAGTATTCATAAGGCCACCCCTCCCCCTTAGATAACTTGTAGTTTTCATTGATGAAAGAAGAGAAAAATATTGCCCAATAACACATTGTTGAAATTTATGTCGACTAATTTTTTGAATTAAGAATGTTGACTCACTTCTGTGGCGTCCGTTTGCAGTCATTGTCACATCAATCCATGTCCGGTCTTCGTACCATCTTCCGTGGCCTTGTAAATCCAATCCTTGAGTGAATAAATAAAAGAGAATTTATTTATTTATTGAATAAAATAAAATTCAATCAAATTGTAATGTTTATGCTCAAAATTACCATTACTAATATTGACTCACTCCTATGCCGCTACTTGTCATTTGATTAGTATTCACAAGACCACCCTCCCCCTTAGATAACTTGTAGTTTTCATTGATGAAAGAAGAGAAAAATATTGCCTAATAAGACATTGATGAAATTTATGTCGACTAATTTTTAAAATTAAGAATGTTGACTCACTTCTGTGGCGTCCGTTTGCAGTCATTGTCACATCCATCCATGTCCGGTCTTCGTACCATCTTCCGTGGCCTTGTAAATCCAATCCTTGAGTGAATAAATAAAAGACAATTCATTTATTTATTTATTGAATAAAATAAAATTTAATCAAATTGTAATGTTTATGCTCAAAATTACTATTACTAATGTTGACTCACTCCTTTGTCGCTACTTGTCATGTGACTAATATTCACAAGGCCACCCTCCCCCTTAGATAACTTGTAGTTTTCATTGATGAAAGAAGAGAAAAATATTGCCTAATAACACATTGATGAAAGTTATGTTGACTAATTTTTAAAATTAAGAATGTTGACTCACTTCTGTGGTGTCCGTTTGCAGTCATTGTCACATCCATCCATGTCCGGTCTTCGTACCATCTTCCGTGGCCTTGTAAATCCAATCCTTGAGTGAATAAATAAAAAAGAATTTATTTATTTATTGAATAAAATAAAATTCATTCAAATTGTAAGGTTTATACTCAAAATTACTATTACTAATATTGACTCACTCCTTTGTCGCTACTTGTCATTTGATTAGTATTCACAAGGCCACCCTCCCCCTTAGATAACTTGTAGTTTTCATTGATGAAAGAAGAAAAAAATATTGCCCAATGACATATTGATGAAATTTATGTTGACTAATTTTTAAAATTAAAAATGTTGACTCACTTCTGTGGCATCCGTTACCAGTCATTGTCACATCCATCCATGTCCGGTCTTCGTACCATCTTCCGTGGCCTTGTAAATCCAATCCTTGAGTGAATAAATAAAAAAGAATTGATTTATTTATTGAATAAAATACAATTCATTCAAATTGTAAGGTTTATGCTCAAAATTACTATTACTAATATTGACTAACTCCTTTGTCACTAATTGTCATTTGATTGGTATTCACAAGGCCACCCTCCCCCTTAGATAACTTGTAGTTTTCATTGATGAAAGAAGAGAAAAATATTGCCCAATAACACATTGATGAAATTTATGTCGACTAATTTTTTTAATTAAAAATGTTGACTCACTTCTGTGGCGTCCGTTTGCAGTCATTGTCACATCCATCCATGTCCGGTCTTCATACCATCTTCCGTGGCCTTGTAAATCCAATCCTTGAGTGAATAAATAAAAAAGAATTGATTTATTTATTGAATAAAATAAAATTCAGGTTTATGCTCAAAATTACTATTACTAATATTGACTCACTCCTTTGTCGCTACTTGTCATGTGATTAGTATTCACAAGGCCACCCTCCCCCTTAGATAACTTGCATTTTTACATTGATGAAAGAAGAGAAAAATATTGCCCAATGACATATTGATGAAACTTTGTTGATTAATTTTTTTCATTAAGAATGTTAACTCACTTCTGTGGCGTCCGTTTGCAGTCATTGTCACATCCATCCATGTCCGGTCTTCATACCATCTTCCGTGGCCTTGTAAATCCAATCCTTGAGTGAATAAATAAAAAAGAATTTATTTATTTATTGAATAAAATAAAATTCAGGTTTATGCTCAAAATTACTATTACTAATATTGACTCACTCCTTTGTCACTACTTGTCATTTGATTGGTATTCACAAGGCCACCCTCCCCCTTAGATAACTTGTAGTTTTCATTGATGAAAGAAGAGAAAAATATTGCCCAATGACATATTGATGAAATTTATGTTGACTAATTTTTATAATTAAGAATGTTGACTCACTTCTGTAACTTCGGTTGCAGGCATTGTCACATCCATCCATGTCCGGTCTTCGTACCATCTTCCGTGGCCTTGTAAATCCAATCCTTGAGTGAATAAATAAAAGCGAATTTATTTATTTATTGAATAAAATAAAATTCATTCAAATTGTAAGGTTTATGCTCAAAATTACTATTACTAATATTGACTCACTCCTTTGTTGCTACTTGTCATTTGATTGGTATTCACAAGGCCACCCTCCCCCTTAGATAACTTGTAGTTTTCATTGATGAAAGAAGAGAAAAATATTGCCCAATGACATATTGATGAAATTTATGTCGACTCATTTTTAAAATTAAGAATGTTGACTCACTTCTGTGGCGTCCGTTTGCAGTCATTGTCACATCCATCCATGTCCGGTCTTCGTACCATCTTCCGTGGCCTTGTAAATCCAATCCAATACAACACACGCCCGAACATCGCTATCAAGGATGCAAGCCCTCACTGCGAACTTCGTTCGCTTATAGTATCGAAAGAAAGCCCGAACGTCTAGCAGCAAGACTACACTGGCTTTGGCAACATCTTGTAATGAACAGTGATTACTTTTCAATGTTATGTCCAATATTTTTGCCAAAAATGGGCAAATTAGTTGTATCAAATTAGTATTCCATGGGTAGATGTATGCAAATGATATGTAAATGACGGTGTGACCAATCATTACGCACTGAAAGCATTGCTGTTTTGGATAAACATGTAATAATAAAAGAACACCATTCCATGTGGGTTCCAGTGGAGGTACTCAGGGGCATGTGTACTCGTTCTTCAGTGATCTCTGTTACCCTTTCACACGCTACGCACGTGAAAGTATTGTCACAGAGAAAACCGTAAGCACTTGTACAAAAACCCCAAGTACATGTACACTACATCTGCACTCGCACAGCATGAAGTTTTGTTATATTGCCAGCAGGTCTAAAAAAAAAGTTTTGTTCCGGTTACGCGACCTCACCTACTTTTTCACTGCTAACGCTAAACTTTAAATGGTGTATTTTGTTGACAGACGGTGCGACTGCTATATGCGGAAATAATTCAGCGCACTGTCATTGGCTGAAATGCGTCAAAAGTAAACAAAATATGTAAATATAATGCAAATGAGCACTTCCAAATATGGTTTAATGACTAGACTATTAAATAGAAATATACAAACATTACTTTACTGGTCTATTTGTTTTATTGTATGACAAAGAAAAGAACCACTGAAAATGAACCTCATGTATATGGTATGTACTTTTGCACACAGAAAGCTCAACCATTAATAGTTTTGTTACAAACTAACAAGTAAATACAAAGTGTTTTACGTGACTGGAAACTTGAAAAAAGGCCCGAAAATGAGAATGGCCTCAGTGATGAGAATGGCCTAAGTGACTAATACAGAAGGTGTAATCATCTTTATATAACAATGTAGTATGTTACTTTTCTTTACTTGTTAAGACTGTCCTCTTTGCACCCCTTATTTTTAAGTGCTTTATACGAGCAATTCAGTTTTGTAGTGACTAATAAGCCCGGTGGGCTGGGTGATGTGTTTGCTTTCTGATATTGTTATTGCCAATTTGTAAAATGTATATCACATGTCACTATAATAAACAACCTTTACTACTACTACTTACTATACTAGACATTACTCTCTGTATGTCATGGAAGTAACCGGTAAATATAGCGGATATCTTTTCTGAACACGCTCTAGTCTAGAGTGCAACGTTTCTTGCACTTCACGGCTTCAGAACTTGTAATTACTTGACAATTTTAACTTGCGTAAGACACTGTCCCGATACTGTCTGTTCCGCCTTGGTTTGATGAACGAATTGGCGACTATTATTGGCAAAAACTTGACCACAAACAAATAAGCTGGATTACAAAATAACTAAAATAATATAATGACTAGATTGAAAGCAACATTTTCAAAACTAATTTACTGCAACTACCCGATATGTTAGGCGTCGGCAAGACGTAATCTAACTCTGTAAACAAGACAGGTAAAAAAATCACTGCAAACATTACCTTGTACGTGAACTGCTCACGTAATCACATAGGGTTTTTACGGCAACGGGGGGAGGGGGTAAATCGGGGACCTCAATTTGGGACTCAAATAAGGGGGTGGTCGTCATTTTTACAAAGTGAATAAAGGGGGGGGGGTCACCTTATTTTCAACAACTGAACTGAACGAAATCATGAACCACCCTGTGGAAGTTACCATTGTTATGCAAATATAGGTAACAAATGAAGATAATTAGTCATACAACGAAAATGATTAATTTAGAAATTTCTTTCTACCTAGATATTGTAGCATAACAATCGAAAATAATGTATAATGTCTTAATTCGGCGATTTCTGGAGTCTTTGTCCTCCCGGTTTTGATAGTTCCAAAACGTGCAATTTTTGATACTTAAATGATGACGTCATCACCACATTTGCATACAGAAAACAATTTCACTAGCATTCAAAAGAATATTATGTAGTAAAGGACTGGTGTTAATTTCATAGTGTTTGGGAGATGCTATCTTACGTTTTAACCATATCATTGTTTTTATACACAATCACAGACCGTAATGTACCCGAGAGTGGGGATGTAGTAGTGGTGAAGTTGACTATCAGTTACAAAATAAACAATCGGAGCCATTAAAATCATCAAGTCCATGTGTAAAGTTTTCATTAGAAGCCTGTTTTTACTATACAGTGAAAGAATACTTACAATGAAATGCATAAGGAACTTGTGAGACAGTCCGAATAAATATATGTAATCCGACGTTAAAAACCATGCGTACGTACATACGTACATACATACATTCATATAACACATACATACATACATACATACATACATACATATACACTATGTATAGTGTTTGTGTATGTGTATGTGTGCAAGTCTATGGGGAAGCATGGAAAAAAATCAAGAACTTGAGGGGGGGCATCAATTTTTCCCAAGCTTTTGTAGGGGGCCATGAAAAAAATACTCAAGGAAAAAGGGAAATCCTCCGGGGTCCCCATAGAAGTAAAATCTGGACACTCCCTTACGCTATTCTCAAATTGCACTGTTTTTCACACAAAAGCCTTCACCTTTGACGGCTATACATCCAACATGGAAACTTCTCGTTGCCAGTAGGTAGTAGTTATCTCACACTTACTTCAAAGGTGGATGTGGACATTTTATACAGGTGAACAACGCACATTGAGTTCCGACGAAGAGCATGTATACACGTGGATAGTTGAACTCCGACTCACCATTACACGTCGACCAAGAGTAACTGCTACCTTGCATCACCGTTGTCCTGGCGAAGTCTGACTCCCACCTTCTACATTAACATAAGACGTTGTTCTGTCTAATTAGTTTCTCATTGTTCCAACATTAACATACCCTCTCGACCAATCAAAATATCTAAAGTCTCTCGAGTCATTATAATAATAGCGCATCCAGGTGGACGTCTACACAGTACGTTGTATGTTAATGAATTCAGAGTACAAAATAAACTACTTCAAATACATTAGTGCCAATACTCAAGCTCTACGTAACATCAGTTATCATTATTATTATCCATAGAAGAATGTTGGCACATTTTAGATGCTCTTCAGAAAGTTACTGAGTCGATACTTGTGTTCTTTGTGACTCAAATGAATTTGATAATGATTATCACTTCCTATTGAAATTGTTGGGTTTTTTTGCCAATGCTATTCAAGTATATTATTTTCAACAATGTTTTTATTCTCCACCTTCTTATGAAAAATTAACTGGGCTGATATAATCTGTCCAGGTAGTAGTTTGTAAAGTACGCCGTGACACATCGCCCTCACACATCGGCCGACCCGGGTGAGAGGAACGTCACGACGTATCTTACAGTTTAACCAGAGTCTAACCAGGTATAGGTAGTTGATTTACAAACTCTTGCAACCTTTCACAAACACACTCTACCACTGTAAGAGCTGAAACAAATGAATTGGAACTGTACATTTTTAAAAATCGTATTGTATTTTTGTCCATAGTGACTTGTATTTTGGACCTGTGGTCTTTGAATTAAAATGTAAAAACGCCAGTGTAGTACAAGTGGGTCTTGTGTAGATACCGTTTAGAATGTACTATGCCCTTAGTGGAGTTAAGGGTTATAGACTCTGTTTACTGTGCTGTCGACACACATCGTAATAACACCCTACTCAGGAGCTCATAAAATCTGCAGAGAATTCAAAAGATACCCGGCCTGAAAACGATGTTGAAAGTCTCACAGGGGCTTGCAACAGATGATGATGACAACATCTATGTATGCGACGTCGGGAGTAAGAGTAAGAAGTTTGACTCAAAAGGCACATGTTTATGCAGAATTGGAAAGGAAATGCTTGATTTCAAAATCCTGCAAAGAGTTGCAGTAAATCACTAGGAACTCAGGTTCAGTTAGTTTTGTTTATGAAAACCAACCAACCAACCAACCAACCAACCAACCAACCAACCAACCAACCAAACAAACAAACAAACAAATAAATAAATACATACTGACAAACATCAACAATAGAGTAATCACAAATCAGTATCAACAATAATGAATTTCGCAGTATCAAGAATTAGTGAGTTTATGTTTTCCTTATAATATGCAAAAAATAGTCACAAATTCCAAAGGTGGCGTTATTCAGTGTTTATCATTCGGAGGAATCTTGCGTGAGTTTGAAGTGCATCCCCGGAATGATAGAATGCTCAGAACAAAAAATTAAGACTACAATTTATTGTAATGGCTTATCGCAGCTACTTTTACAAGTTCTCGTGGTAGGAGCATTCGTCTGCGTCTGTAATGATAATCGGCCCCCTTCGTGCATTGCCCCCAAATCGTCGCCACGCCAGCGAACAGAAGAACATCGAAATGTAAACTTTTCGTTCTGAGCTCCTCCTTCTTACCAGAATGCACAGCGCCAAGATGGCTGATAGTGGAAGAAAAATGAATGAATGATTCCAGTGCGGTGGTCAATATTGTGATTAATGGGGAAACTATTTATACAACTCAGATCTGACTCCGTTGCTTAGTTGTGTGGTAATCGTCACAGGACATCGGTACATCTTTTGTAATGTGAAAGGTAAGAATATTTGAAAAGTTTTAAAACAGTCAATTTTTGTATAACGTGAGCGTTTGTCGTGTACCGTACCGTGCGTGAACGATCAAATCGACTCGACACCAACATTGTGTACGGTTTGCGGAACGCCGTAACTAAGGATGGCTATCGAATCAGAGTTGAAACCGTACCAAATAGTTCGAACATTTGTATCTGCGTTACTGTATATTCATTGAACGCAAGATGTATTTAGTCCTTCCTGACACGCTAGCGATCAGGAGGCGTTTCTCGTCAGAAAACAACTCGAGCGTATCCGACACGCTGGCTTGCCAAAGCAAATGGGTCGATCGGTTGTTTTTCGTACAAGCATGTGGCGATGTCGGAGTTAGCGAGTACAGTTACCGTATCGCTGTAGTGGTTATGTTTTATCCATGCAGTTCAAACAGCCCTGAGCAACAAATATATAATATCAACCGGGTCCATTTTATTTACGCCAATTGGCCAACAGATAATGGAATTAGATTTACGTTACGTGTCAGGGCTACACAGGATACCTGTTTCAACTTCAGCCCGGGGTGTTTATTTAGTTCAAATTCTTATACACATCAGGTGATCAGGGCGTCATCGTTGCTTGCAACGCTTTAAAACACATGAATCGGATGTACAAGGAACTTAATAGTCAAATCATCAAATGTTGTTTAGCGTCTAGGTGGCCATGGCTGCTTGGCTGCCAAGCCACGTAAAATTGGACCAGCATTGTTTTGTACTGGGGATCCGAGTCAATCTGAAGTTTATGTCAAATGTTAGTGTATTATACCTAACACCCATAAGTATTTTAGATATATGCATGGTATGAAAATGCCAATGTGTAGCCAGATAGCTGTTGTAAGTACCACATTAATAACATACATGTTTGACCTTGTTTCTGGTGTGCCCAATTGTACCGAAATTTACATATGAAAGCAAAGTAAACACAAATGGCATATGTGTACATGTCTGTATACCATCACCAATGGAGAACACCTCATCTTGCACCTCATGATATCATTTCTGTAAATATGATTTTTTTCTTGTTTGATTTTGAGTTGGTTCAATTGTATGGTTTCTGTGTTCAGTTGTGTAATATAAAAACAATAAACATTAAGTTGTGTCAATCAATATAATGGACAAGCTATTATTTTTTGTCATTTTGACCTTCACGATTCCTAAAGAATTAGTTCAGCATGTGAAAAAATAATTGTGTAAAATAAGCGATTTTCTCTGAGTGCATCTGATTTTTTTTCCAACATAAAATTCCACTGAAAATACTTTTTCAATGATTATCAGTTAGACCATCCTTGAATAAATTAATTCAAATGAAATAGGCAAAATATCTGATTTATTTTCAGGGAAAATTGACTTCAAAGAAAATAAAGTATTTTGCAAAAGTATATTTATAATCTTATTGTTTTTGTACTGTCATAGGGATGAAATATTATGAAAAGAAATCACACTTTTTTCAAATAAAGAGATATTACCAGACTGGCGATTTTACATGACATTAATGACAATGTGCAAATTTGTATAGTTTGACCTTTGACCTGAATTAGATGACACTAAAAGCATAATGCATATCAGAGCTTATTGTTGGGCATCACTTGAACCTGATTCAAGTGATATTTGTACTGATATCGAATGCTTTCATATTTTATGAACACATTTGTATTGTTAATATTGGTGCTAATATTACTAATGGAGTTGTGTTACTAATACATGTAAATATAAAATGTGTATTTTTGTGTGATGTTTATTTTTTCTATCAGTTTTGTTACGGTATGATGTAACTTGTAAGCCTGATTATCAGTAAAATAGAAAAGTATTTTTAGATTGATGAGTAGAATGATTTATTTGTTTAGAGGGGGAGAGGGGGACTAGATGGAGGGGGGGGGGGACAGAGTAGATTGGATACAGGTACAATGTCATATTTAGCAACGAACATTTCTTGAATTTTAAAGATTATTTCTTGTTGGCATTCTAAATAGAACACAAAGAATGACGGTTTTAAAAGTGGCCATATGGATGAGGATTGATGGGTAGTTAGTTTGGATTTTTTAATTTATAAATTCTATCATGGCTTCCTACTTGAAAAATCAACATGAAAACAACATTGACAAAGTTTGTGTTTGCAAGCCAATACATTGCAAAAAGCTAAAAAAAATGTTTAAAAAATATGTTATTATATGTGCAATAACAAACATTTTCTACCATATGGATGGGGATTGATATGTATATATTTTAGATTTTTAATTTATAAAACAATTTTATCATGGCTTCCTACTTGAAAAATCAATGTGAAAACAGCATTGACAAAGTTTGTGTTTGTAACTCAATACATTGCAAGAAGCTAAAAATTCTTTTGCAATTTATTGAGTTACAAATAAGGCTTTGGCATAGGTTGTTTCACATTGATTTTTTCAAGTAGGAAGCCATGATAAAACTGTTATATGAAAAAGTGCAAAATAAATACCCACTCCTCATCCATATGGCAACATTATATATACGTCTAACATGCACAATTCATTAAGTTTATTACATTCATTTGTGAGCTGGCTATATCATATGATCAATTTTCCTTTTTGTAATTTGATAATTCTAAATGCATAATGTGTGGGGTGGATTTTATGGCTCATCAGTTCAAATCTGTATGCATGTAAACCAATTTAACAATTACAGAAAGAATTGTTTCATCAAACTGACCTATTCATGGTCTACATGTAGATCTACCTGTGGTATCAAATCATCTTGCGATTCGATGCCACGGACAGCTCTAGATTAAGGAGAGATCTTGAGATTTGATGCCATGGATAGCACCAGTGTGCCTTCTAATGATATCCAAATTTTGTTGTTGTGAGTCAAAATGAGAAAAACTGACATTTTTTGTGAGTCACCACATAGTAAGACATAGGGAACACCAAAGTTTTGCACCTCACTAGAAATTGCGTGCATCAGTGGTGTGTCAGATTGGCTTACAGGGCAATACATGTAGCACTAGACAAAAGAGATATATTGAGATTTGATGCCACGGATAGAACTAGACTAATCTATTCAGCAATGTCACTGTGATGTCACTGTGATGTCACTGTGATGTCACTACCAATTTACTGATAATTGATCAGAACGTCTTTTTATCAGTAGTGGATAATTACAAGTGGCATAGCTGGTGCTGGAGAATCTTCTCTTTATTACACCTAAGTATGTGCAATAAAAATCAATTTGACATGGTTACCGTCAAAGAGATATTTATTACACATACACTTGACCATAGCACATAGCAGTACAATGTATTTAAATTGTAAACTGTAACAGTAACATATGGTGAAACCATCCGACAGTGCAGACTAGTATATCATGCTTGTTTCTAGAGTCTGTATTTGTAATAATACTATAAGGTTTACTTTGCAAGGCGGTATTTATATTGTGACGTCTGTTATTAGACTTTAGAGGTAGTAAAAAAGAACTTATTTGCCAATCCATCAATTATTATAAATGTTGATACTATGTATATTTGCCCCTGTCATCAATATCCTCCACCCCTGCTTTGCCTACCCAAATAGTATATCCCAAACTAAATTCAAATTAATTTGTTGTACTAGTAATAGTATTTGCAAGGTTAATTTTCATAATCGGTTTAAATTAACGTAGTACACTACAGCAGGATATGATTATCTTGATTCAGGTATGACTAAAACCTAGTGTTGGAATTCCACGGCTTTGATTTACAGTAGAACTAAGAAACAAGAACCAAATTTTTTTTATACAATGAAATTTAACTGACTAGTGTGAAAGGAATAGACACAACTGTGATTATTAAGGTACATGTATTTAACTCAATTGATAAGACCCCAGTATGTGTATATAAACATATACATTACAGCCAGGTCATGCCAGTATCTAGACTGACTGTTACTAAGCACACTATTTTTTATACAATCTTGCAATACAATGGATTGAACCTTAGACTTAGATTGAACACAAAAGATCTATTTTACAACCTCCTGTTATCAGATACCACACTTGAATACAGGCAGAGACTACAGGCAGACAGACAGATATACCACAGGTGGACAGACAGACTGGTGGACAGACAGACAGGTGGACAGACAGACAGATAGGCACTACCTCAAGTTTATAATGTATAAGTAGGCTATCATTGTGATGTCTACAGACAGACCAATGAGAGGATGAACTGACGGACATGTTGAGATGAACAGACAGACACAGACTGAGCACACAGGCTGAGCATTTTATAATACATGGTTCCCCATGTTGCTAACACTAGTAACAGACACAGACAGACAGACAGACTAGATGGGCTAAGCATTTATATATGAACCCATGATGCCTAAAGGTAGGCTGGCAGGCTTAGCATTACAATGTACATGTACATGTAATTACAAGGAAGAATAGATAATGGTATGGAAGTAAAAGAAACCAGCAATTTGTAAACTTAATAATATTATACTGTGCTGTGTCTAAATTAACCATGCAATTATATCATTTCAGTAGTGATTTTATTTATCAGGATTTTGTATTCACAATATTCTTTCTGAACAATGTAACGATGCCGCCAAGAAGTCATGTACATGTACTGTAGTTTCTGATCACCTGTTCAGCTACATGTAGACATACTGTATATAGAGTGAGAATCCTCCTGTAAACCGTTTCATTTTTATGCAAAAATAGAATCAAAATATCCACCAGTGCTGTCATGCTGTCAGTAGATGCTAACCCCTCGTTAATGAAGAAATGGTTGATCTTAAGAACCCTCTGGTAAAGAAGTTCTATCTACATCATGTAGAGAATGTTGCATTCTAATGAATAGTAAATTTGTCATTAGCTCAGTTTGATTTCAGTGATAACTAATGTCGGGAAGGCTATATTAAGTAATGGTATGCGATTACACAGGCATATTATTCATGACATGAATTATGATTAAAGTGGTAGTGTGAACTCTAAGCCAATTTGACGCATCACTGATGCACACAATTTCTAGTGACACACCAAAATGTGGTTGGCTTGTTGCAGTTGCCATTCAAACTGATTAAGTTAGCCACACTTTCAAAATGTGTTTTCAGAAAGTGTTAATTTCGTTTTATCATATTTTAAGAAATTTCCTGGTGGCAGTGATGTAGATTATTAGATAATAACTTACTAAGCCAGTTACCAGTAACTTAACACCTGGCTACAATTAGTCTAGTTCCTATGTATAAATACTACCATCATCTCCATTCACCTATACATGTAGGGAAAGTCCTTCTTGTAGCACAGAAATCTATGCTTTCCCCCACTGGGCAAAGGGTAAACAACACATGTCAGTAGTAATCCATCACAAATGGACAGGCAGTGGCAATTTGTTAGTTCCTTTAGACAATTGCTTATTAACCAAACTCCACCTCTCCAGTCTGAAACTAAAATCATGAGGGGACACAATAACATAATCATGTTTATATGAACGCAGTCAGGGGTAGCACAGATTTCTGTGCTAGAATAAGGACTTTCCCTATACGTGAGTGGAAATGGTGGTAGTAATCACAATGCGTTGTATAGAAACTAGACTAGGCTACAGTATATGTAGATGTGTGATGGGCTATGATAGTATAAAATTTTGAAATGTCAAACCTGACAACCATTGAACAGACTGCTTTCATAATACATGTTGATAATTTAGCAACAGAATTTCTAAGTTTGGAAAATTAAAACAGGAGTTCCTTCATGGTAGAAGTTTTTACACATAATTTTAAAGAGTGCAGTTGTGTATGTCTCTACATTTGTAAATCTAACAGTTTACTTCCCTGTAGGAGTCATTGATGTTTAGTCTTGTAACTTCATAAAATATGGATGTCATTTGAGGTCAAAGCATAAAAATCTATGTTTTGGTCAGTGAAGTGAGTTGTTAAAGTTTGTAGGTTACTCTGGAAGTGTAATGAATACATGTACATGTAGCTAAAGTTTGTAGATTACCCTGCAAGTGAAATGAATAACTAAAGTTCGTAGGTTACCGTAGGAGTGAATTGTTAAAGTTCGTAGGTTACCCAGGAAGTGAAATGAATAACTAAAGTTTGTAGGTTACCGTAAAAGTGAAGTGAGTTATGAAAGTTCTAGTGGTTGTAACCCTCGAAGTGAAGTGAATTGTTAAACCATCGAAGTCAAGAGAGTTGTTAAAGTTCTTTGGTTACTATCGAAGTGAACAAGTAAATCTCTGATAAAGCGATAGTCTGTTCATTACTATTCATGCCCTGTAAACGTTGTAAGTATGTAAATACAAATTTATTTACTTGCTATGGGAAACAGTTTATTATCCCTCTATAGAAATAATAGTATTGGTCAGTACATTTGTAATTTGATTGTTATGTTCAATTTGTTGTGAGAAATGTTGAGTGAACCGACTACTGTATATAACAACTGCCTAGTGTGTACCTACATGTAGTAATGCCTTTGTAGTATAGCTTTTCATACTAAGGTATGCTGCTAAACTTTCTCATATGCAGAATTAATTATACTGTAGGCAAGGATATAATGCACAGTGTTCTCCCCAGGTTTTGTTGATAGGATATCGGCTCATTAGCATAAATTAGCATACATTTACATATAATTATATTCCCGAAAAATCGAAGTACATCATAATATCAAACAAGTGGTACATGTACATGTGGCCAAAGGAAAGTTGAAGGCCAATTTATTACTTCAAAATATTAGCACCAATAAGAAACTCATAAAGCAGTGTTATTGATTATTATTGTTAGGAAAGCTGAATTTATTTAAATCTTAAAGTCCACAGATAAATTAGACTTTCGAAACACGAAAAGTTTGTGTACAGCTACCGGCACACACCGTGTTAGTCCGAAATATCGTGATACACGAGACTTACTATACTTCCCTATGGAGGACTTCAAAAACTCGCGATAGTTTGTGACGTCATGGCCGCCATATTGGAAAATCCATGCTTTCATCGTAGTCGTACGATGTATCAGTCTACAATGTCAAACTACAAACTAAACGTGTTTTCAGGTTAAAATTGAACATGAAACTGATAATCGGAGATAACATCGCACTTTATCGAAAGGTACATTAGTCTGTTCAACTCTTTTCATGACATTGAAGAATGCACATGCTCTTGGGTTGAGACATACTCGGTGTTATCACTGTTACTCTGTCACTCTAGACACTGAATGTCAACTTCATGCGTTTCTCAAACTTTTATACTTTATAGCAAAATGGCACGGCATCGTTTGATTTTATAGTTGTCAAAATCTGGCAGTTCTGACATGCTTCTACGGTCGACCGACGTTACGGATGGGCCGGTTTTGCCTTTGATTTACCGAAAGCTGTTGTATCGAGTGTGAATCACACTACCATTAGCGGGTTTACGCAGTCGAAAACAATACTGACGGCAAACTTCAATGAAATCTGTCTGGTAATGGTAGAGGGTTGAATAGTCGTTTGAATTAATTAGACACTCTTTAGTTTTACTTGTGGCTTATGTGTGAAGGATCAATACAAACGTTGTGAAACAACAAAGGCGTCAGCTGACCGATTGACAGATGAACAATATTTACCGAACCCTATACAATCTGATAGCGTATCGGGACAACTGATAGCGTATCGGCGAAAATTAAAGGATATCGGGCCCGATACGCTAAAACCCTCTGCGGAGAACACTGATGCAGTCATACATTATATGTATATAGTCTAGTTCCTATACAGTATTGTTATGATTTACACCTCCACTCATAGTATAGTCAAAGTCGTTACTCTAGAAGTCCTGATATGCATGAGATGCATTTTAAAATTCATGTACAACCACCCACACAGTTCATTAATTATATCATGTCTTTGTTAATCAATCACAAAATTCTAACCAATTACACAGTCCCTCATGAAGTCAGTGTTTATTGGGGCAGTTATGTAATGTCCAAATACATGTATGGTATATTTGTCACCTCAGGAGGCTACATGTACATGTACTTACATGTATACACTGTTTATGTCACTATAACAGTTGGGGTTCACTGATTGGATGAACAACTTTTTGTGGGACTTTGACCAGATGTGGTTTAGTTAGAAACCACATTGGCATCCAGACTAACAATAACATGTAAAATCGGTGGGTGGTGCATATACATTACAAGTGATTTACATGATAACATTGATATGAAGATATATCATCTGTGGATTTATTATTTGTATTTCTACAAATTAAGTATACATTGTAAAACCTGGAACATTATACAGTATATCTGTATAATTACAGGAAAGACAAATAGGTTATGGTAACTATGATGTCATTTCCTGTAAGGTTTTCCCATAAATCCTTGCAGGAAATCCTCAAATGGCTGAACCCATGTACTTAGGGTTTTTTTTCCCACAAGGTTTCAAAGCTGTGTAAGGTATCAATTTAAGTGCCATTTTATCACTGAATATCATATTATAAGGTTGTTTATTAATATTATATAGTGACATGTGATATACATTTTACAAATTGGCAATAACAATATCAGAAAGCAAACACATCACCCAGCCCACCGGGCTTATTAGTCACTACAAAACTGAATTGCTCGTATAAAGCACTTAAAAATAAGGGGTGCAAAGAGGACAGTCATAAGTAAAGAAAATATTGTAAAAATGTGTTCTTAAATCATGATAGAATGAACAGTGAAATAAAAAGTTGATAGCAATAATCAATACATGTATACATTGTATTAAAGACAGAAAGAAGCATTACTGAATTATTCCTTTAATAGTCACCATAAACTCATGGAAAAGGTACATACACATGTGTGTCTCTAAAAAGTTGAAGTTTTGATGAATCTGTTTTGTTCAAATATTAAAATAAATCATCTTTACATTTTTCACACCTTTTATTAAGTTTGAATATGTACGTAGTGATTTATCTTGCATAGCACAATTTACAAGTTGTAAATGTGTGGTTACTAAAAGTTCATTTTATCATCCAACAGTACAGTACACGTATGAAATACGTCAACTATTTCAAATGACTGACAAAGTAAAGTAACAACCAAATGCCATAATGTTACAGACAATAGTATCAAAAGTAACCATCAAAAACCGTGGTTACAGACTGTGTCCCTTTAGTACAAAAGTAACCACCAAAGACCATAATGTTACAGACTATACCCCTTCAAACAAAAGTAGCCATCTAAAACCGTGGTTACAGACTGTGTCCCTTTAGTACAAAAGTAACCACCAAAGACCATAATGTTACAGACTATACCCCTCTAAACAAAAGTAGCCATCAAAAACCGTGGTTACAGACTGTGCTGTCACAATACATTTAACAGGAAGTATAATATTACGACTTGCAAAATGTAAAAAGTTTATTGCAAGCTTAATTTGAAAGCACCATCAGAATTACGACATCATGTTGAGATTTTGAGGTAATTGATCTCACTTTGGATAATAATGTGAAAACAATGAAATCACCCAGCTGTTCTCTCGTACATCTATTTGCCGAAGCCATTCAGTATTATGGCAATATCATTTCTGTTGTAGTGTAAACGACATTTTTGTACAAACCCTGAAAAAGGTAAAGTTCAAATCAGTATTCCATGAAAATATATTTTTAAATGGATATTAAGGGTGCGTAAGTAACGATTATTACTCACTCACTATGAAAGTATTTGTCTGGCCGAGTCAAACAATCCATAAAATTGAAAGTATTACAGTTTAAAGTCAGTAATCAGTTCACTCAAGGTTTATGACCTGGTCGTAAAATTCAATACCCAAATGGCTTCAAACATAAAACTACATGTCGTGCAATGTTTTGAATTCTATCTGGGGTTCAGTGCTGCTTGTAGACAGAGTAAGTCAGGACTCGATTCTGACATTTTCCTTTCTCTTGTCATCCTATGAACAGCTGTAGGCAAAAGTAAAATTTGCAAACACTGCTGAGGGGCCTACATTTGTATTAACAAAAACTTGATAAGTTTAACAAACCTATTGGCCAAATAGAAGCAATTAATGACTGTCTACTCATTTTACCTCTCAATGACTACAACAGTCTACAAAAATCTTGATATCGAAACTTTTCATAATTTCAAACATCTGCCATGTATACAAGCTTATGCTGCCAAATTGGATACAAGGCTGTGTGTACATGTATGTGAGGAGCAGTGACTGAGTACCCTCTAGCCAAATTTTGTTGTTGTGAGTCAAAATTAGAAAAACTAGGATTTCTTGTGAGTCACCACATAGTGAAAGAGACACAATTTTGGGCAAACACCAAATTTCTGTGCATCACTAGAAATTGTGTGTCAGTGGTGCGTCAAATTGATTTAGATGTACATGTACGATTTAGGACTATTGTAATCAAAGAGATGTCAATGAGTAAAGTTGATCAATTGCAACTATTTGACCACAGGTCCTATTAATTCATTGATATTAGGCAGTGCATAGGGTAGGTTCTTATGTTGTATAAAGCTTTTCATAGGACAGAGAAAGGAAGGGAAATTGCCAATTGAGTCCCACCTTCTGCCACCTGCAAGAAGGATTAGGAGTGCCATTGTATATTAACAATACTGTAGTCAAGAGATGATTAATTTGGATAAATTCTAGCTTTTTTTTACTTCAACATTGTCCATCAGTGAGGTATTTTGTATCAATGTACATGTATGCTTGGTTACCATGGTAATAGTAGGGGAAAGCAGGTAAACTGTTTTTTGCTAAAGTTTGGATACCATAGCAACAAGGGGAAAATCAGGTAAACGATGTTTTTTTGCTAAAGTTTGGGTACCATGGTGATAAAAGGAGTAATTTGGTATGCCTGCAGGTGCAAAATGTAACTTACATTGCACATGCATGTTGTATATATACTGTAGTGTACAATAATTTTGTTCAACATACTTATAAAATACCTTGGGATGCAATTTATTATTAAGCCTCAACAGGAAATGCTGACTATGATAAATAAGATATTTGCACAACTTATTCTGATTGATGAAAAGGAATGCTGATACAGCTGTTACGAGAAATGTGGTTTTGTTGAATGTACACTGTACATGTAGCCGCAAGCTGCTAACTGTATAATCATCAAATGACAACTGAATTTTGTCATCAGCTGTAATAATATACTGCTAACAATACAAAATTAAATTGAGAAAATTATGGTGTATAACCAGTATTTGTGGAGGGTCAAAATGATTAAAATTTAGTGAATCACTACTTACAATTAAAAGGGGGGGGGGGGGGGGGACGACGACCAAATTTTGAAGCTTCACAAGAAATTACTGTGCATCTGTTGCCAAATTGTCTCACATTTACTTTTTACTGTGTTTGAAAACAATTAGTATTTACATACATGTATTTACAAAACCACAGAGTATTGGTTCAACATGTAATTATGCGATGGAAATCTGATGGAAAAGTAGTCTAGGTTGAATACTATTTTGATGGCACAATACATGTACATTTGTATATTTATTTATAACCCATCATTTTCATACAGCCATCAGTGATTGGCTTAGACTGCATCACATGGTATGGACTAGTGACCCATAGTGACCTCAATTTGCATACAGAGGATACTGTTCTTTTCTATTTTCTCTCAAGCACTATTACAGTAGCATGGGAGTTTGATTTATATGAAGACAGAATACTTGCTTAAGAATGTGCTGTGTAATAAAGCATTTATTGCCTGGCCTTATTCGGGCACTAGTGGATGTCATATTAACCCCCTTGTACTGTTATGTATCAGTTGTTTCTCATCAGCTTCCACAAGTTCCAGACTCGGAAAAATAGTTGCTTCGTAACAGCCCTCAGATAATAGACATGTCACATCTACTGTATTTGTAATTGCATGGCCAGGCAATGAGTTGTATATGCATGTAGATCTTAGACTGTACAAGACAGTTGCTGTTCTGTTCTCTTCTGCCTTTTCTTGAGTTTTGTCTAGTAATAGGAATGCATGACATTTCATGTCTTCTTGACTAATTGGACCATAAAGGCAAAGTTCAGAAGTTTTACAGGCATAGTATAGAAGTAATCCACCTGTACAGATGGCACATTACATGTACATGTATGTTGTAAAGCTGTTACTTGAGGATATCTTTGGAAATTGGACAAAGTGAAATAATTGCACCGTAGGTATGGATAGATGAAGTAGTATATATCAGCCTGATATATTACAGCAGAAATATCAAAGGGTCACTGAAAGACTGCACATATCATACACATTTTATGTTCCCCAAGAACAATTTAGATAAGAATCGAAACAGGCTTCCCACAGACCACTCATTACAAAATATTAACTGTACCATCAGACCCCAACTGATACATGTACATGTACACAGACACACACAACCTCCTTAGAACAAAGAAACTAGTATTTATTGTCATCACATTGCAGACTCAGATTTGACATACACAAATTGAAACTAGCAAGAATTTGAGAATTGCTTGTATTGTTCCCCATGTGTGTGCACATACAATTGTACATTGTACATGTACAAAAATGTACAGTGCCTACTTGTCGGCAGGAGTGTGGTGTTATTTATATCTGTAATGAGTGGTCTGTGGGAAGCCTGATTCTTATAGTATCTATCTAAATTGTTCTTTGGGAACATAAAATGTGTATGATGCACACAGTCTTTTGGCGACCCTTCAATTTTTCTGCTGTAATCACTTCACCTTAATTAAAGATTGGATTGCTACTGAGTAGATGAAGACTCAAGTTATGAGCAGAGTTAAAATTCAACCTGTGAAACACATCAGTGAGTTTACTTGAAAGTTGAATATGGTGACCTAAGGGATGATCACACAATGTTGCGCAAGCTAAACAAACAAACATTTGTTCCTTTAAGTCAAAAGCCCCTCCCCACTTCTCCAAAATGAATGTTCACAAGTGTGACATCAAACATTTGTATATGATTTAAACTATGATGAAAACTTTAGCGGTCGACGATCGGTGTAATGTACAGTGTGAAAATATGATTGTAAACACATTAAAATACTACCATGCAGAATCCCAGCACCATATATCACATGAGAAGTAAATATTTTATCAACTTATTAACATCTCAGTTAGTAAATACAAAAGCTGTTATCATTGAAGGAGTGGAATCTTTCCGCCCAAATTTAGTTAGAAGTGCAAAAATGAAGATCAGCAATCGCATTTACGCCACACCCCATCGAACAAAGTTCGCTTATTAATTTTACGCTTATGTGACATGGTGCAATTGTCCCTAAGGAAAAACTTAAAGTGGCCATATGGATGTGAATTTGGTATTTATTTTGGTTTTAATTTATTAATCATGTACATGTATCATGGCTACCGACTTGAAAAATAAACGCGAAACAACATTGACCAAGTATGTGTTTGTAACTTAATGTATTGCAAAAATTGTAAAAAGTATGTATTTGAAAAAGTCCTATCAAATACATGTACATGTAACAATGTGCAAAGAACAACAAATTCAGAATGATATAAAACTTAGTACCGGTAACTTTAAGATAGTTGAGGCTTCTCTATCCAGATTGTAATCAGACAATGTTGTAACATTTTATGTCAGGGATGTGGCTTATTTTATAAATATAAGTAGCGAGTAAAATGTGAAAAGTACGCAGTAATATTTAGGAACGAGACTCATAAATCTGCCCAATGACAGAGACATACATATACAACATGTACTAGTTGAACCAAAGAACTTTGAAATAAATTCCTGAGCTGGCAAAAACATTGCACTAAAGCCAGTGTGCTTTCTACACCAATTTGACACACCACTGACATACACAATGTCTAATGTTCCCCTACATGTATCTCTTACTATGTGGTGACTCACAAGAAATCCAAGTTTTTTGTATTTTGACTCGCAACAACAATATTTGGCTATCACTGACTATACTGAGATAGTTGTTTTTGCCGGCTATCAGCTCCTCTCTACATCCCTGCAAATGAAGTACGTCAATCTCTTTTCCTCGCCTGTGCCTCTTGCCAATATCATTAATATTAACCCAACCCTTTGCAATCAGAAAATCTGGCTTGCTGAGTGACTAGGGAAAGTGAAAATCAATGTTCGTGTCATCAGATAAGACTTCCCTTTTAAAAGGTACTGGCAATTTCTGTTACTATCTGGAGATTAATCTGTATTCTATCTTTAGCTGTAAAGTTACAAGACTTGATTTGTTGGAAATGAAAGAGGGAATTTAGATCTCCTTACTTTCTTATCCGATGTGATGTTACTGTCATGAGATCACTTTCATGAAGCTAAGAGAGAAACAAACTCTGCAAAGTACATGTACATGTTCTGTTGAGACCTGAGTCTATCAATAAAAGGTGATATTACCATGGAAAACATGCCATCGATAAGCTAAGGCATAAACAAATCCAAACTACAGTGCTATTGACATGAATGTCAATGAAAGGTGATATTACCATGGAAAACATGCCATCGATAAGCCATGGCATAAACAAATCCAAACTACAGTGCTATTGACATGAATGTCAATGAAAGGTGATATTACCATGGAAAACATGCCATCGATAAGCCATGGCATAAACAAATCCAAACTACAGTGCTATTGACATGAATATCAATGAAAGGTGATATTACCATGGAAAACATGCCATCGATATAAGCCATGGCATAAACAAATCCAAACTACAGTGCTATTGACATGAATGTCAATGAAAGGTGATATTACCATGGAAAACATGCCATCGATAAGCCATGGCATAAACAAATCCAAACTACAGTGCTATTGACATGAATGTCAATGAAAGGTGATATTACCATGGAAAACATGCCATCGATAAGCCATGGCATAAACAAATCCAAACTACAGTGCTATTGACATGAATGTCAATGAAAGGTGATATTACCATGGAAAACATGCCATCGATAAGCCATGGCATAAACAAATCCAAACTACAGTGCTATTGACATGAATATCAATGAAAGGTGATATTACCATGGAAAACATGCCATCGATAAGCCATGGCATAAACAAATCCAAACTACAGTGCTATTGACATGAATGTCAATGAAAGGTGATATTACCATGGAAAACATGCCATCGATAAGCCATGGCATAAACAAATCCAAACTACAGTGCTATTGACATGAATGTCAATGAAAGGTGATATTACCATGGAAAACATGCCATCGATAAGCCATGGCATAAACAAATCCAAACTACAGTGCTATTGACATGAATATCAATGAAAGGTGATATTACCATGGAAAACATGCCATCGATAAGCCATGGCATAAACAAATCCAAACTACAGTGCTATTGACATGAATGTCAATGAAAGGTGATATTGCTATGAAAACATGCCACGATAAACTAAAAAAAAAATGCACATGATGAAGCCAACACACATGAATTATGGAATATGGGATTGTATACTCTCCAGGTAGTTGAGGAAGCATAAATGACTTGTGCCGCTATAGATCCATACCAGGGGTAATAATTGTAAAGCGCTTTGAGCACAGAGTGGGAAAGTGCTATGTAAAATGTAACAAACCAACATTATTATTACATTATTATTTTTAATTACAAGTAAAAAATCAACATAAATCAAATATGCCTAGAATAAATGAAAGAAAAAAAGAAAAATTAAATAAACTAACAAGTGTGAAACTAAATCTACTGCTACTGAAAGGAATTGTATCAGGTTTATAAATACATCTATATTTAACTTATATATTCCATTAGTATTTGAATGATCTCTGAGACGGTTTCTAAATCTCAGGGATAAGCTTTGATTTGTATTCTATTCAAGTAGTTGTTGTTATCTTAAACTCGGCACACTCTCTCTTAATTATAAAGACATGTATTTGTCATAAAAAATGACAAAACCAGGAATTCTTGTGATTCACTTCATAGTAAGAGATAGGAGAACTCCAAATTTAGGTATGTCACAAGAAATTGATGTATGTCAGTAGTACATCAAACTTGGTAGTTGGTATATTGTATTATCATGATATATCCAGTATTGATTCTAATTGTAATTCAATGGAGAGAGCACGTACATCGAACCTGAGCAATACTTTTCTGTATCTCACACGGCACACTTTGCCCAAATATGGCAAGTGTTGTGCTCATCAATATCTGTGTGCTCAGTGATTTGACTTTGTTAATTTCTTCACTATTTTGACATTTTTTGCAAATAAAATAATATTTCACTGCCAATTTAAGTCAGTATGTTTAATATTCAAATGATGTTTCCATGCCACCACATGGGCTACATGTATATGATAAAATCTTTCCAGTCTGGATATGGGTTTTGCGGACCGTAGCAGTTTGACTTATGGGCCTGACTTTAGGAGAGCCTTCTACCATACAACCTCGGTCTACGAAACCCATATCCGGGCCGGAAAGATTAACATGCTATCTATAAAAGTTAACAGAGTTTTTCCCAAGAAAATATGGATAGACAAAAATGTTTATTTTTTATGGTTTTTCAAAGAATCATCATGCATGTACACACACAGGCATATCGTTGGGGTGAACCTAATCTGTTTAGTCCTTGCGCTTTCCCGCAATAGCAGGAATCAGTGCCATGGTGAAAAGGTTAAAGGCCAGGGGAAATACGTAATTGCAAAATGTAGTTTATTACATGTACATGTATCTACAATGTACATTGTCAAATGGAGATCGTATGCAGTGGACTATTACAAATTCACAGAGTGTACATGTGCATGTACACGTAGACTAACTAAGACGTAGAGTTGAGATAGGTTTAGAGTTAAGTATGGTTTGTTGAGTTTGATAGGCGTAGGTTTATTGGATGTATCTCTTCATCCCTAAAACTGTCAAACTACAATTTAATTGAGAATGTTCAGTGTACAATACTTAAAAGGAACTTTGAGTGACTGCTTGTGTGTGTACATGTACATGTACAATATACATGCACATATATTTTTTGTATACAATGTACATATATTATTATATATACAAATATACCTCTATAAGTGTCTCACTAGAGAGAGCAGTGCTCGATGCAATATTACTAGCAGAGCATTATAGACTTAATTAAAAGAGTAAGGATGTTACAAGTCATTACTCAGAGTTTCACGCTTCCTCAGTGATCATCAAATGACTGATAAAATTGGGTAACGACTTATAACATCCTGGCTCTTTTGAATTATTAAAGTCTATACATATATGTACAAACTTGTATATATAACGTACATGTACTTGATAGTTGTAGAAGTGGTGGCCTACATGTAGTCAAATTGTGTGGAGATTTGGGCTATTGCTGATTACCATCATACCTAGCATAACCCATACAGTTGTGTATTCAAATATATGGATATGATCATTGAATATGGTAATCATGTTTACATGGTACTTCTCCACTCTCCTAATAAGCCATTTTTCGTCTCACAGTAAGTCTCATGAGATCCCATGTGACCAATTGCATCCATATCAACCACGCGAGGGTGGTCAAGCTGAAAGTATCAAATGCTAAAGCAACACTGTTGTTCTCAACATCATCGCTTGTGGCCATGATGAAAGCTTGACCACGATCACATGATTGACAACCGTTGTTGCTAGGCATATTTGCATACATGTACAGTTGTATCTCACAAGATCCGCAACATGATGTAAAATCCCTTATTGTTTCTACATGTAATCACATGATGTCACTATTGACGTCATCTAACAGCAGGTACATGAACATTTTTAAATCCCGATAAGAATTTTCGCTGACTTTCTAATCTGTACATTATTAAAGTGAAGAACTATTAGCCTTGTGCTACATGTACATGTAGGTGTGATTGGAAGAGGTGATAGTGAAAAATCAATATTCCACATGGCTTGACTCTAGCTACATGTAGCTTACAATTACATGTATGAAGAACAGGATCAGAACTACATGTAAATATATTCCAGAACCCTGTGAGTGTAGTGGACTTACATGTACAAGTTACAGTGTTTGTATAGGTGCACTGTACAACCCATAACACCAAAGTAAAGTGTTGTCTGTATGTACATGTACATGTACCACAATCATTTACAAAATGTACATTTTTGTACAGCATCCATATCAAGTGTAAAAGTATACTGTTTTATTGATCATATTACTATTAGAAAGACCACATGCCTAGCTTGTAAATAAACCAATTGAAACAGTATACTTTAGCACTTGATATGAATACTATAAACGAGTGTACATTTTTGTAGTACATAGAGAAAGTGCTTCACTTCAGTGTTACTCATTGTACTTTCATGAGCAAAGTGAGTTACTAGTAAATACATGTATAGCAACAAACACCACAAACTTGAAGTTGAAAACAACACACATCCCAAATTGTCTATTTTGGCATGGATATCATATACATGTACATGTACATGTATATACTGTAATCCAGGTCCTGTTATTTTTTTGTACATATGTTTATAAAAAAAACCCCAGATTTTGCAAAAATATAACTGTGTTCACATGATTTAGTGTGCACGGAATACTGCACTCTCATTTGCATATATTCATTATAGAAGCAAACACCACAAACTTGAAGTTGAAGACAATACACATTCTCATATTGTCTAGTTTGGCATGGATAGACATGTTTACTATAATCCAGGTCCTGTTATTATTTTGTATGTATGTTTATAAAAAAAACCCCAGATTTTGCAAAATATAACTGCGTTCACATGATTTACATGTAGTGTGCATGGAATACTGCACTCTTATATAGAATTGGCATGCACTAGATAGATAATGTTTTCGGTTTGCACTGCAGTGAAAATGTGAATATGATCAAACACTTATGTAAGTAATCGCTGATACATACATGTACATGTTCATTGTACATAAAGCATCGTAAATGCCCATTGAACAGCTCAGAACATGTATGTATGATATAAAGGTGAAGCCTACACAGTATTAAACCATTGAAATGATTGCCCAACTAGGACAATGTACTTGTAATATCTATAGATACATGTAGTTTCATTTTCATTTCCATTAGGATTTGTATGTTGAAATAAGTTGATATTAAGAAGATTTCATGGTATCAAAACTGTTAATCGTAGATTGCACAGTGGAAAATGATTGTGGAATTGAATTGTAAATCCTACAAATCTACAAATTCTTCCTCAATGTAGATTTAGTATAATTCGTGTTGAATGATAAGTTAAGGCAAATATATTAAATTTGTTCATGATGATAGTAATAGGTTGATTTGTAGACTTGCAGACTACCTTACACATGTATTTGTTTTCATTTCAACCTATAGAATATTAGTTGGCCATATTTTAGTATTTGACAATTTTTTGAATACCTCTGTGCTGGGTCTCTGGAATATTCGTGACAATTTCATCTAGTACATCAAACGTGTACATCTACATGTTGTATAGGCGTCTATCCTAATTACCAAATTGGAGCGCTTCCAAAAAATTACACAATTGGGGATAAAGATAGGATTGCTATGGGATTAGAAATATGATATTGGAATATATCTACCTGATAGTAATTAAATATTATCACAAGCTTGAAATTTGCTGCTAACTTTAAAAGTAGAATACAACTGCAGACATCAGACCATGGAGGGATGGAACTTGTTACAAACAGGGAAAGTAAACAAGTGAATTGAATTAATAACACTTGGCACAGCATGTTGGAACAGCAGAAACTTGTATTACACACTATGGTTTGATAAGAACAGTTTTATGGCCTCTTTATGTGTATATGAAATGCCAGGGGAACTGGACATAAGTGAATGTGAACTACTATGTAAAAAGGCCATAAAACTGTTCTTATCAAATGATGGAATGTAATACAAGTCTCTGTACTTCCAACATGCTGTGCCAAGTGTTACTAATCCAATTTAGGTGTTTACTTTCCCTGTTTTTAACACTATCAAGTTCCATTTGTCCACTGTCTGATGTCTGCAGTTTTATGCTTTGGGACCAGTTTCCCTAAAAGTTAAAGTTCTTGAAATCTTTTCAAACTTAGCCATACAATGTACATGTACATGTGTATGAAAGTGTGTTCCTTGTTAAATAGTATATTTGGGAGTTAATAACGTTTTCAAGAAAATCGACATTTTTTTATCTTCCCCAAAATGTTAACACTCAATTAGGAGACTATATTGGATGCTAAAAATGCCATTTGATTTTGAAAAGTTTCTGGTCAGCGCGCATCACTTAAATACCATCACGTCAGTCTTTTTTTTGTGTTTGTTCAGCCCATGCAGTCTGCAGATCCATGGAGAAACACAAAAATAACCCTCCCTACTTAAGTTAAGACAACTGCAGAGCCAGTCATGAACAAGCAAATGACATCTGTCCCACATACAAATGTACACACTTGCTCCAAAGTACAATGTAGTAAATAAAAAGAACAGTAACTGCCATAAACAGTAGACTTAGTGACAACTTTGTTGAGAAGAAATTCTGCATCGTTGCACCATTTTAGAAACAGACTGTCCTGACCAGAAATAATTCTTTTAAATAATTTTTTTTGGCTTTATGTAAAAACTTTGGATGTTGAACCTTGCATTATTTTCTTGATTTTAACTGAGTATACAAATAGGTTTGAGCTTCCTTGAACAAGTGAACAGCAAAAGGTGAAGATTTTTACATCCAATGCAGAGTGCATGCTGCTTTTAATTTTGATGCATTTCTCGTCTATGCCTAAAGGAAACTAGTGAAATATTATCCATTTAATTGTTTTGCTTCAAGTGTTAAATTCTTACTACGATCAAAATGCTGTTGTGGCTTAGGACTGCCAGAAGTATTTCCAAGTCCATGGAAAAACAGAGTTAGCCAATCAGAAAGGAAAACATTTCCGGTTGATTTCCTCCCCCATGGCATGCAATTTACTACGTGAGTGGAATCTCATGTTTCCCATTCTAGGCAAAAACTGTAATATAACCGATGATTGAGTACGAAGAAATAAACTTAAGTATAGCTCAAAGAAACACCGTCAACCCCTCTTCATGTCAAGTACTAGCAACAAACACGGACCTGACAGGATTAGGGTTTTAATGAAAAGCTCCTCAGGAGTTGCAAGTTTGCACGGTTTTCAATGAAATTTGCCTGTTGTATGACACCAATCTGTTATTGGAAACAGTTCAAATCCAGCTGCTGAATACTATAAATTACGTCCCTAGTACATGTACATGTACACTTACTTGTCTAGTAACTATACATGTACACGTTCAGTTTCTATAATATCTTTCTCCACTGTATAGTCAAATGGCTTTCTTCAGCAGGACACTCCATTCTTACCAACCACCAACTGTTATACTTGTAGTTTGCAGTAATGCTGGAATGTTGACATAAACGTGATGACATTATCATTTTCAACAGGGTCAAGTGTGCACTTTACTGTTCTTGTAGGTAACCAACTAAACATTCAAATGACATCATTGCCCACTTATGTGGAGGTGGGGTAAGAAGACACATGTACAACTCAAAATGACATGATGAAAATATAGCACATACATGTAAGTGCAGGGGACAGTACAATATAATTGAATGCAATTTATAATGTGATGTGATATGATACAATATGATAAGATATGATATATGATGTGAAAGAATATGATTTGATAGGATATATGATATGATATGATGATGCAATGTTATACAATCCAATTTAATATAACACGACACAATTTTTCTATTGATTCCAGGCTATGCCATGCTAACAGGAGAGCATAAATTTCTAATGCAAATAAGACGTGTAAAATTTATCTGATTTCCTTGCATGTCAAAGGGCTATTTAACCTTCAGAAACCATAGATCAACACATGACAGTATACAAAAAGCCATTTGAGTCAAATAAAATTAAAAGAACAGGAAATAAATAGTGTCTCATAAATATCATTTATGTAAATCTATATATACCAAACTTTACTATAAAATATAAAGTTGTCAATAACCTTTTGACAGAAAGGAGAAAATCTGAACAACTCTAATGAATGTTATGAAATTATGTTTGAACAATTTATTGGGTGTCAAGGAGCAACATCTGTGCTGGATAAGTGTTTCAATTGAGTTGCCATGGTAACGTGTAATACGCAATCATCAAAGGCTAACAGTGATCAAACTATCACTTAAGAGCCCATCTGGTCTCTTGCCACTTGACCAATATTTTGATGGATATTTGATATAACAAGTGATGACCTGGTGTAGCCGTATTACTTTGGTATGACATTGTGAAGGTGATGTATTCTCTGTGTGGATAAATAACTCATCAGTGTCATTCCAGCTGAGCTTTGAATCTTCACTGGGAACATATCTTGGTAAAGTAATTCTTCTACTAATGTTGTATTTGTACATGTGAGTTTTTGTGTGAAACAACTTGTTACGAAACTTGCAATCAAACCATGTGTAACTGGATGTTCTCACTTTCCATCCACATATACATGTAGCTCTGTCACATCTTTCACTGTTGGTGATCTAAACAGAGTTCTTTCATGACTTTTTATCAAAATAATCCACCACCTAGAAGATGCCATTATACTAACCAATCAGAACGGTGTGCCCTCTAATGATAGCCAAATTTTGTTGTTGTGAGTCAAAACAATAAAACCTAGCATACAATCTTGTAAGTCACCACATACAAATGTAGTAAGAGATAGGGGAACACCAAATTTTGGTGTGTCACTAGAAAGTCAGTGACTCATCAAATTGGTTTAGCGGGCACACTGAATCAGATACATGTTGTTCTTGCACACTAAACCATATTTTGCAGTTGATGCCACCAAAATAAAACAGAGTGTCTTGGGTGGTGTTGTAAAGTTGTCAGTAATTTTACAGTGACGTGCAAATTCACTGTAGTCTTTTTGTCTTCAGGGTGTAACGCTTTATTAGCAATTCTTCCTCGTCTATCAAACATGCAAGGAAATCATGTACATGCATATAAAGCCTGAAGGAGCTCTTTATCAAATACTCAATCCACACTTTACTACAAATGCAATTACAATGTAGATAAGTTCACTGTACTCTTTCTGTCTTCAAGATATAATTCTTTGTCTGCATTTCCAAGAGTAGTTCAAATAAAAAAAATGCCATTGTCTTTCAAACATGCAAGCAAGTATATTAAAGGAACACCTCAAGTCAAATGCTCAATTTACAACTACAAAATGTACTGTGAAAACAATTACATATCATGAGTCACAACTTCACTACTCTCTCTCTGGCTCTGTCTGTCTGTCTGTCTGTCTGTCTGTCTGTCTGTCTGTCTGTCTGTCTGTCTGTCTGTCTGTCTAATCTCTCTCTCTCTCTCTCTCTCTCTCTCTCTCTCTCTCTCTTTCAACATAAACACTTTATTTATTAACAAAGCGAGCAAACAGTGTGCTCTACCCACATTTTTTGTTACATGTATCTACAGCACCTGAGTTTCTCAGGTATTTACTGTTTTCCTTTATACAAATTTATGGTGTACTGTATTCCTCTTCTCTGTTAACAGGATTCTGAACTTAAAATATGCAAAGTACACATGCAGGTCAGGGGATTGCACATTATGGATGCCCTCCATTATAGACTTAAACTATTTAATAGGTTGTTGTATAGAAGACAAAGTTCCAACCCAAATTAAGTTACAACATACATTGTAGTATGGAAGTCTGTTCAAGTGTTCAGGTTTATACAAAAAAAATTGTTTGGTTTCGGTTACCCGAACCCACCTAGTTTTTCACGCCACCCTAAACAGTTTTTTTTATTTATGCATTTGAGAAAAAAATAATAAAATCGTGAAAATTGTGATATCTTGCAAGAAATAATGGATGTGGAAACTGACATCAATGTAAAAAGACGATATAAAACTGTTCTTCTAATCTGTAATGACGATACGTCTGATGAAAAGACATTCATGTAACTAGTTACTACCTAAACTAGACACTCGCATATGAAAAAAAAATTAAAAAAATCTACCTACACTGTAACCCACCTATTTTAAAATTGAGCGTAATCGGAACCACACAATTTTTTTTGTTAGGCTTTATGAAACCTTTGAATAGTGAAATCACTGGTTGGGTACACACATATGCTGTACAGAATGACAAAGACATTTACACCACACCATACCATAAGGTTTTAGTTATATAGCATACAATCATGGAAATATACTGAAGTCTAATTACGTACACTAGTAAAGTAGTATGAGTTCCTTGCTGTGTATACATCTACATATACAAATGTATGCATGACTGATTTCAATTCTAAGTTATACATAGCCATGTACAGTGTACAGTCACTGGTGACATCACAACCATGTATTGCCTGACATGTTACAAATTAATTTAGAACGAATATAAACCATACACATGACAATATCTCTATATACATGTATGTCATTTTCAATCCTGTATGAACTGCCTGACGATATTACAGCCATATATCATATTGCACTGATTAACTTTTAACAAACCATACATGAAAATATCTCATTTATTTCTGATTTCCAATCCTGTACATACTGTCTGATGATATCTCAGCCACATATTACCTTCAACATTAATTTGTAACAAATATACTGGGGTAATACTGTATGTGAATCCATCACTGTTCAACCCCATTTTCAACTCTGTATAAACTGCCTGACGACATCACCAACCACGTACATTGTATTGCCTCACAGATCAATATAGTTCAAATCTAAAACTATACATGATTCCATTACTGTTCAACCCCATTTTCAACTCTGTATAAACTGCTTGATGACATCACCAACCACGTACATTGTATTGCCTCACAGATCAATATAGTTCAAATCTAAAACTATACATGATTCCATTACTGTTCAACCCCATTTTCAACTCTGTATAAACTGCTTGATGACATCACCAACCACGTACATTGTATTGCCTCACAGATCAATATAGTTCAAATCTAAAACTACACACGATTCCATTACTTTTCAACCCCATCTTCAATCCGGTAGTACAATCTGATGACATAATCACAACTACATATTACCTTACAGATTATTTTAGTTCAAATCTTGAAATCTAAAACCATAAATAAATCTATTTCTCATTTTTAATCCTGTACAGTCTGATGAAATCACCAACCATACAATACATGTATTTATATAAAAGATTATTTTAGTTCAAATTGAAATCTAAAACCATATAGATGTATCATTTTCTTTATTTTTCATTTTTCATCCTGTTTGAACCGACTGACGACATCACCAACAGAACCAGGTATTGCGTTACAGATAATGATTATTTTACAATTGTAATACTGTAATACCATATACTGGGTATATTTTATATATGAATCCATTTCTTTTCAATTCATTTTCAATCTCATTCATGCGATGACATTTAGCTATACACTTCTACTTATTTCAGTTTCCTTGAAATCTGTAACCTGACTATTTTTCCTTCCTGATTTTGATTGAAATATTATTTTCATCTCAAAATACAAAAATGTAGATCCTTAAATCCTCAGTATGAACAGGCTAATGGAATGTATTCAAATGAAAATTTGTACTCCTTTAGTCAAAATATTTTTGTGAAGTTTAATAATCCCAGATTTTTGCTGATGTCTTGTCTGTATTGTGTCGAGTGTACTACTTCGCTTCTAAAAATTGTTTGACTGTGTATACCGGTATGACTTATAAGTAGACTTTTTCATTTATAGATGTAAAGCCCAGAGTCCACAAACATTCATTCTCGCTGGCTAGTAATATGACAGAATCTCAAGACGTGTGATTGTAAGTGTGACATACTCAGGGTATTAGCAAGAGTGCTTGCAGTGTTCTCTGTGGTCATACTTTGAGTGTACTGTGTAGTGAGTGACTGTGCAGTGGAAAACACTGCAAGCGCAAGTACAAATACCCCTGAGTACCACCCACACTGGAACTCATGCCAAAATGGAGTTCTGTTATAATTGCATACATGTATATTTATCTGAAGCATCAAATTTCCATAAAAATGACATTGCGGTCATGTGCTTTCACGTAGAACGAATATTCTCATCTTCATTTGCATATCATTTGCATGCAGGTATGCCATAATGTTTTTTGGTATTACACTGCAGTGCAAACACCACTAGTACTTATGTGCACCGATACAAGAAATCTCTGATACATAATATATTCATTCTCACGAGCCATTAAATACACAGTATATTACACATGTACATGTACGTGTGTATACCAAGAGTTATGTCAGCAGATATTCCTAAATTGCTATGGCAATTAGAGTATAGAGGTTTGCGTATGGTAATTTAATTGGCAACATGTTTAAAAGCTCATTGAACCGAAAAATTAAAAGTGCAGTAATTTTCAACTGGAATTCAACATGACACGTCCTATATTCACACAGTCAAAATTCAACTAACAAAATTATATCAGTAGTACTAGTAGGGCTCGCCACAATTTTAGAAAAATGAAGGGGTGGCCTCATTTACATAGTAATTTGCATATCATTAGCATATTTCCAATTGTAACATTTGAAAATGATAAATATAATTTCAACTTCAAAAAATGCTTCAAATGGATTAAATTCCTAATTTTTGGCAATGATGCAATTAGCAAATGAAAAAAACACAAGTTTAGAAAGACTTTATTTCAGTTCAACAATTTCAAACTTTAATAATAGCATAATTCATGGTAGCAAAAACAGACGAGTGGCCAACACCAATAAAGGGGCGGCCCCACAAACAGAGGAGTGGCCCCACATACAGAGGGATGGCCCATGGAAAAAAGAGGGGCGATGTACCCCTCAAGAACACTGAGTAGATACACATAGTATTGATAGGTAAAGTGCAGTGATCTCTAAGAATAGGGGGGGCACTACATGTAGACTTTCTTGTGATATCTGAAATTCAATGCACTCTTGATAGAAATAAGACTAGCACATGTCAAACTACTTTAGTTACCGTCAAATTGATATCAAAATACAGCTGTTGAAGTCATCAGTCACCATTTTAATGTAGTTCCCATATCTGTATATACTACTCTGGCAAGTGAGGTTTCGGCTTACTAACATAGACATGAACTACAGTGTAAAATTACTGTTGTCACAATGTGGTAGTTTACACAAGTTAGTGATAGTATTGCCTGTGTTGTGCAAATCTAAAACTAATCACCCTGACATCAAGATATTGTAAACAGCGACATTTTTTCTCAGTATGCTGTTATCTTCTTTATTGTTTACTGCTATCTAAGTACTAAAGTCTATACATGTACCATAGTCCACTACTGGTATTAGACTGTAAGATATGTCCTATTGTTCAGCTCTATAGTATCAGGCATCTTAATGAGTGCTGGCTGATATAGTGTGGCAGGAATGTCTGTATCTACAAACTACATTGTACTACTGGTATACATTGTATTATGTTATCTAAAGTACATGTATGTCATTGTACACTTTACATTGTAAACCTACCTACATTATAGCCAGTATCTTATATACTTCCTGATATGATAACCTAACTGTACATCACCATACTAATGTTAATAAATGATCTATAGTTCTGTCCCCACCTCAATCAATTCAAAACTAATCCAAATGGTTAGAAACATTTTTTTTTGTCCCACAAGAAAACTGAGGAATAATGGATTTAAATTGATTCACTTTTATTTTTGCATAGGTTTCAAACTGATGTCCATTAAGTTGGTTCCAAAACAATTTTACTAAAATTGGTTAAGCTAATTGAAATGCATGTAGGCGCCAGAGAACAGATGTTGATTTGATTTTGATCGATTTAAAATGCCGTATGGGGATACAGATCTACATGTACTACATGTATCTGCCAGAGTTCCCAGGTATTGTACTGGGCTCATTACCAAATTATGGTACAATGTATAGAAATGTATGCAAACTTTACAAAAATTACCTTCCTGTCTTATCTGGATTGCCCAAAACACTAAAGGGGAACGCTACTCCTAAGTGCTTATTACCCTCAGTGAAAACAGCATGAATATTCATTGCTCATCTACTGTATATGCAATTCTGCTGATTTCTATGAGGCATTGTGGCCACAGCAAAAATTTCCAATTTGGCATAACTTCAAATTGGCATCTAATCTAATCTAATCTAATCTCATCTAATATATGTGATGTAAAATCATGAAATAAGTCCAGAACCCAAAGTTTATGAAAATGACTTTATTTCCTTGATTGGCGTTCCCCTTTTATAAACATGCCAACAACACTATAAAGTAAAAATTTTATATCAGTACATAAATTCCAATCACAGTGGAGACATGACGTGCAAAAAGAACCTTTGACAAATTGTGTGTACTGTGTAGTGTAGCCACTTTACTACAACTGCTGACATCGAAGCATTGACAAATGGAACCTCTTTATGTGGACATGAAATGCCAGGGGAACTTCAAATTTGCTTGTGAACCGTGAACATAAATTTGTAATAGTAAAGTGGCCATACATTGTAAAAATGTTCTGGTCAAGTGATGAAATGTAATTACAAATCTTTGCACTTCCAACATGCTGTGTGAAGTGTTATTAATCCAATTCAGTTGTTTATTTTCCCAGTTTGTAACAGGTTCCGTTTGTCAATGTTTCGATGTCAGCATTTGTAATCTAGTGCTATCAGTGGCATCGCATCTCAAGATCTCTCTTGTAAAGAGATGATTCGATACCATGGCTAGATCCAGACTAGCACTGTACAGTCACGTACAGATATTTCTTTCAAACTCAAAATTATTCAATACTTCAAGTCATAAACATACAGATATGAAAAGAACTGAGAGAAAAATGGGTAGGTATGAAAATTGGATTGACCCATATTTCAGCTATTGAATATATTGTATAGAATTGTGATAATCGTGACTAACAGAATCCATCTAATATTGACAACTTAATAGCTACCATTTCTCAAAATAACAGACACATTCAATTTTAGATTTCCCCAGGGCTCAATACGCTATACTGTGGGAAATCTTCAAAGCGTTTTTTTTACCGCCATGTAATAACTTGACAATCTTGTAGGAATTCTTACAGACAAATACATTTATGAATGTAATCAATAATCTAGAATTTATGTATTAAAAGATGTAGGGTGAGTAATGTCTGTGTGAAATACATGTCAGACTCAATGTTCATGGTGTCTGGTTCATAGATTTAAATTAAATTTCTACACCCACGTTCATTTTTTTTATGCATTTGTTATAAATTAATTATTATTAATTTTGGAATAACTTTTTTTTTGACTGTAAGTAGATATTCAAAACTTGATGACAGTATTAATTAATAAATATTCTGAAAGGATGTATCTGTTATTTAGGTTAATATTACATCGTAAATTCCAGCATATATTGAGTAAAATTCACTATTAGCCAGCTAACACCTCAAGAAGACAATCAGTTTCTCCAGTAATGTACACTTCGCCAGTTTACATCGCCATGTGTGATTTTGGTTCGTTGTCTAACTAATCTAGCCTGTTTACATCGCGATGTGTGATTTTGCTTCACTGTCTAACTATTGAAAGTGTGTATAATGCTATCAACGGCAAATGATGAATTTAGTCACACGCCCAATGACAGTTTTCAGCATACCTGTTTGTACGTAGATATTTACATAATATTCCCTGTATGTAAATTATGTCATTCTTGTGCTCATCTTAAGAAGGGCACATGTACATGTTGACTTCATTTGAATAAAGTGAATTAGACTGATGTACGTTATCACTCCTCATTGTAACCAATCAGTTTGAGTGTATAATTTTCAAACCATATCAATCGGTTGCTGTTGATACAATGTAGTTACAGTTAGTCAGACAAGGAAACAGAGTCTGAGACTGTACACCATATACCATATTATCTTCTGCCATGTAATAGAACCCAGCCCACAATATACAATAATGACCAATGCTATCCAGTGACACATGTACATGTAACATACACATACAACATGTGTACATGTACAACTCAGCTCATTGACCGATATCATCCTGTGATACCAAACACACACACACACACACACACACACACACACACACACACACACACACACACACACACACACACACACACACCATACCACATCAACTGTAGAATTGAATAGGTTGGATTCCAGGCTTCAAATACATGACATAGCCTCCTTTCCATACTGTCCTGCCATGCAGTCATGTCTGATATTTCATGAATGGCTATAAATCCTGACTACTGTACATTGTATGTACATGTACATGTAGGACAGCATGGATTCAAGGGTATATGTAATTGTATATCATAAGACAGATGTCTCATAAATGTCATAGATTTATGATTATGAAGACAGAATTATGAAAATATCTTCATGACTCACAGTCAGAAACTGATAGTGTTGACTTGCATGCATGCTTACCAGAACCACACCCATTCTTATTTATCAGACTCTAGTTGAAGTGGGTAAAATATGACACTTGTCATCATTCGTTCATTTATTTATACTATCTTAAGTAAGTATATAGTGTACAATAAAACTGTCAAATATATATGCCACTATTGATTTTAAATTACAAATTTTAATTCCCTCCCTGTGTGCAAATCATTGTTACATATACATGTATCATCTGTAACTTATAAAGTCTCTACCAAGTTAAACTTACAGATTAATTATTGTTAGCATTGTTGTTTAGTCACTCAACATGAGTGTACCCAATGATAAGTCTTTAATTCTACTGGTACCCTGTCTGTACCTTAACTGTTGAAAACTGAGTGAAATAGTGTGCACAGTCATCAAGGTAAAACAACTATATTTTGTATTTTGTAATGATTTTAGAAACCCCACAGTCATGTGTGGGCTAAGGTTCTAGTCAAGAATTATACATGTACATGTACAAAACAATCACGGTGTGTACTTATGATTATACCATCACTGTTGTCTGCACATGTAAACGAATAGAATATCAGCCAACAAGTTACTGTGCCTGTGCATAGAACTCTTTGATGTTGTTGGATGATGTTGAGAGTGTCATGTAATGCCACCTGTCAAGATCATTGATAGATTGATGAGTTTAAAGCTTAAAGTACATGTATGGGTTTACAGTACTAACTATAAGTATAAAGTACAATGTAGCTAAGAGACTTGGCTAGCCAGCTTGACTATGTTGTTCACCAAAAATACAAATGTACCTGTATTTTTAGACTGTCGACAGTCACTCGCGTCTTTTTTCCGACATTTTATCTAAACTCCGATCCGGCGCAACACTAGTATAATCGCAAACTGATACCTTCGGCGTCTCGATATGTTGACTCGCTTGATTGAACTATGACCTAAATGTCAAATAGTCTACAATAACCAGATTTAAACTGAATGCCTTCCGTAAGGCATAAGGGTATAGTCTTGGAATTTCATGATTTATGCAAGAAATTTAGCTCTATATCTGTGATTCGTCAAGTCCCAATGAAAGTTAGTTGTCAAAAATGTTGTTGAAATGCACGCCACGCCTCCTATTCTCAGCACAGGAAAGCTTGCCATCCTCGACTTCACTCGGCTTTTGTGATCCCCTACATACCCGGGATATGGCATGTGCTTGTTTACACATTCCTTTAATCACTATCCCAGTCTAGTCAATCCCATTGCTCTAGGCGTTAAATATGGTTTAACCCCCATGGTGAGCAAAGTGCAAACGGCACATGTCAGTAGTAATCCGTCACAAATTGACAGGCTGTCGTCATCATTCTCATGTTTCTGGGATCTAGGACTGATATGTAAATGTCCAACCAGGACTCCACCTCCAGTCTGTTTAAACTAAAATCACATGGAGATGCAACAACGTCATCATGTTTATATGAACACCGTAGGGGGAGCACAGTATCTGTGCTTGAGCAGTGGGGTTGACCAGACTGGGATAGTGATGAAGTACACACATACACATAATATGGTCCCTGTCAGGAATGAGACTAAAAATGTATGGGATGAGAATACACTGTCAAGATCATCCAATTTGTTAAAAAATACATTGTACTAAGCTATATGGATATACATAAAAATTGACTCTCTCTGTTATTCCTAAAATAGAATTAGTGCGAGCTCAAATTGTATCATCAAAACTAAAAAAGTAAGGAAAAAGAATCATCATAAAACTTTATCCCAAGGCACATGAACTCTATGCCGTTCGTAGACCTCTTTATCCATGGTACAGGCAGGCTTCATGGCGTCTTGTTGTCTGTTGATCTTTAAAACTCACAATTCACCTTTCAGATATCAAAATGTTGCATATACATGTAGTCTGTATGACTGACCTTCTGTAAAGGGTGAAGGTTGTTCATAAGTTTCAACTGAAGCTATCCTATCCCATGGGTATATATTTGTAGTAGGTTGAACTGTGTAATGATTGACATTTAGAAATGGTTATGTTATTATCTGGTGATAATCTACGTCAGTTACATTATAGCAATGTTTATTTATAGCCCTTTAAAAGCAAAATATTTATATTCTCAGTACAACCCATAACACCAAAGTAAAGTGTTTTCTGTAAGTACACATGTACCACAATCGTTTATAACATCCATACAACCCATAACACCAAAGTAAAGCATTTTCTGTATACATGTACACCACAATCATTAATAGCATCCATATCATGTGTAAAAGTATATACTGTTTTATTTACTAATTGACCACATTAGAAAGGCCACATGCTCTAGGCTTGTAAATAAACCAATTGAAACAGTATACTTTCACATTCCATATGAATGCTATAAACGAGTGTAGCACTAGCAGGTAGAGAAAGTGTTTTACTTCAGTGTATTAGCAAATGAAACTGTACTTTTACACTTGATATGAATGCTATATAATAAATGAGTATAGCACATAGAGGAGGTACTTTACTTTCTCTAAATAGTGTTACTCATTGTACCATGACTATACTATATATGTGCATCATAGGTCTGACTCTCAAAATTAACTTCTCCATGCTTGGTAGTCAGATTGAGGCAAGTCTGTGTTTTTGTTTACGTTGGAGAACACTGGTAACAAGATATGAAAAATCAAATGGTATAATTTCCCATAAATTATACATGTACCATAAGTTTGTTTTGTACATTGAGTGGGATCCAGGTAGATTTTATATTTACTTAACAAAAACATTGCAAGTGAAAGTTTGCAACACAACACAACATGACATGACGCAGCACAGCACATCACAGCATGACATAACACAAGATAACACAAGACAACACAACATGATACAACACAACACAATACAACACAACAACACAACACAACACAACACAACACAACACAACACAACACAACACAACACAGAACAACACAACACAACACAATACAACACAGCATGATGCAACACAACACAACACAGCACAGCACAGCACAGCACATCACAGCATGACATGAACAAGACAACACAACATGATACAACACAACACAACACAACGCAACACAACACAACACAACACAGTACATAGTACAACACAACACAACACAACACAACACAACACATAACAGAACAACACAACACAAGACAACACAAGACAACACATGTTATAGTTTAAAAACATAAAATTCATTTTGAAAAATATGTAATTGATACATATTTCCACTTTTACCTACACAATTTTATCTACATGTGCATGTATGTAATATTTACATTTGTTATCAGAAACATTTTGTTAGATAAGGAAGTGACTCAATATCACAAGGCAGACAAATAAATCAATGTATAAAGATATGACATGTCAAGGGGGTTTTGCTGACGGCAGTAAATGCTGTACACATGTTGCTACCTACCAGAATTACCCAGCCACTTTACAGGGTCCGCAAACAACATTATTAAAAAAGCTATGAAGAGTTAGTGTATCTTGTTTCCTCATTTTCGTAACAAGGTTCTTGTAGTAGAATATTTACATGTATTCTTATACTGAATTTGAAACTACTGTTTCTACCTCCAGAGGGCAGTATTTAATGATTGGACAACAGATATGGCATGATGCTAGCTACATGTACATGTACTGTTCTTTGTAGTTAAAACACAGCATGAATGATTGACAGTTTTGAGACAATCAAAGTTATATTTATAAGTGTGTACATGTATGTTGGTAGATTCATAGATTAAATGATAATTCTGACTTTAGGCCTATCTGTCCTCTACTGACAGCTCTGTGCTAACTTAGTCATGAGGTTCCTGTGTACTACAGTCTCTGTATAGTGAAAGTTCAATATTGTTTTCCTTATAATCATAATAAAAGGGTTGGTTTTTCGGACAGTTTGTCTAGACGACTTTCAAACATTCGTACAGTTGATGATGATAACAGATGATACAAATACCACCTGTACAGTCTTACTAAGTAAAGTGACTATCAAAATATGAATGGTTGATCTGACCACTTGTTGTCTTCTTTCCTTACAGATTGTAAATATTGAATGAAATGAGTGCTAATGGAGAACAATTCAAAATAGTATTAGCTAAACCCCCTAGGCCTAGCAATAATAACAAATATGAAAGACCAACAAGTATGTACTTGGAGAAGAATATACAGGAGAAGAGAGCAATACTACAGACATCAAAGGAACTCAGGAAGAGTGCATCCCTACCAGAATTTGAAGTAAGTGTTTACTGTAGAATAGTCATGTATAGTTCAGAACATTTCTCCTATTGCCAGGGGGTTGTACCAGTGGCCAGCTCAGGTAGGGGTGTGTGACCAGTGATGGAAACCCCAGGCCCCATTTTAGACCCATTTTGACCAAAAATCAATACTTCATGTTAGACCATTACAGGTTTTTAAAAGATGAAAGTGTAGACCTGAATACATTTTCCTTACGAGGTAACATTTTTAGGCAATTAATGGCAGTTATGATTTGTATTAAAGAACAATGAACCACATTTTAGACCGAGCAAAATCAAAAATAATGCAAAGTGGACCCCATTTTAGACTTGAAAAAAAAACAGACCCCATTTTGGACCAAAGGGCTAGAAAAGGCACTTCAAAGTGTGGCCCATATACATATACACTCAAAGGGAGTACAATGTAGTCCTCCCCCCCTCCCCCTCCCCCCACCTTCTGTTGCAATTAATCAACTTACCTGATTAGACTATATTTGCATATTATTCATAAATCGACAAGGCAAGAATTCTTTGTTCTCATGATAGATGTGACCACCCTCTTGCTGATAATACCAAATTATGCAATGTATTACAAACACTAGCTACTTTTTATTTGCCAACCCATTCTTAAATACAATGATCAAATGCATCCACCAATGAATGGGGAGGAGGGTGGGTACTGCATCTGGTAAGTAGATTGATCTTACAGGAAAATGTTTCCTTTTGGTCAAACTCTTATTTCATTTGACAAGCAACACAATAATGGATTCCTTGTGTATGTGAATTTTAATACACAAATCTCATGAAATGTCTTCAGTTCTTAAGGATTTGACAATGAAACAGCATTGTAGAAATGTAACACTACATATATACATGTATGTGGAGTCATATTCAGATGGTTAGAGTGGCTGACTTGGAATCTTCAAATTGTGGGTTTGGAAATACATGTTTAGTGAGTGGCTGAAATTGGGCTTCTTTCTATTACAGCCTGCAATGTTAATGTTTGTGTGTACACAACCCTAACAATGGATATTGACTTGAGAAAAGCAAATGACTGTAATTGTAAAAAAGTAATGAAAGAGTTTAATGTACATGTGTATACAACAAAACAATCAGTGTTACTTTGGTAAAATCAGCCTGAGTTCTCTATATTGTTAGCAAGTCTTATTCGTAAGTTGTTCCCCATCAAAAGTATTTTTTACAATGTATACATTTGTAGAAATCTATCAGTTTTACCATTCCTGAGTCTCAGTGCTCGGCAAGGAAAACAATGATGTGATAGTGATCATGATGAGTCTCTGTGGGCTTACATGTAGTTATCTGCGTAAACTGTAAGAATAGATACAAATGTATGTGTCATGTCGCTCTGCCCTCGTAGTGAAAGGGGTTGGCCGATAAGTGAGGGCGCCCCCACATGGCATACCTTACAAAGCCCAGTATCTACATTTGTAAATATAGGGCCATTTCATACATTCACTAATTTCTTCTAGTATTATATATTTAACCTCGTTTTACTTGCTCTGGAATCATATTTTTTAGTAATTCTGAGTTCACTTTGTCAAGTCTACATCATGCTATTCATATAACGCAATGTGTAATAACAGCGCTGCTGAGGAAGATTTAGTTGAAATATACTACAGAGTTTGGAACTACTGCAAAATACGGCAAATTTGTTTTCAAAATGATCTTTTAACTTTCAAGTACTTGTAATGGTGAGGCGAGTGTTGAATAGTCTGAATGTCAACGTGGTCTTTAATTACCGGTAAACCACTGTGTGGTAAAACACTGAGTGGAGGTGTAAATCGTAACAATACCATATATGAACTAGACTAAATGATGATATTTATAGATTACGTATTAACCTTCACATTACATTTATAGTATTAGTATTAAGAAGCTCTTTACATATTAGGTTTGACACAAAAAAACTGAATTCAAATTCATAATGAAAGAAAGGATTGAGAGTTCAGAACTGGATTATAAATTGTATGGAAAATGTGTCCATTCCTTACAATTACTTTACTTTTATGAATGGTGATTGTGTTCAATAATCGTGTGAAAAGGTTACAAGTCACGAACAATGCTGTCAATCAGTATGCCCTCTAAATGAGAGCAACATTTTATTGTTGTGAGTCAAAATGAGAAAAACTGGCATTTCTTGTGAGTCATCGTATATACATTTATATAGTAAGAATAGGGGAACACCACATTTTGGTGCATCACTAGAAATTGTGTGCATCAGTGGCATGTCAAATTGGCTTAGAGGGAGGGTGCGCACTGCTGTGAATACAAGGGAACTTACAGCAGAAATATTGAAGGGTCACTAAAAAACTTTGCGTATCATACACATTTTTTTATTATAGTTTTTGTGTATCTGGTTTTATTACTCACCGTAATTGCATTTTTACTTTAACCATTGTACTGTAGGCCTTGTTTTATTGATTTTTAAAAAAAATTTAGTTTTTTTTTTTTTTTTTTACCGGTATGTGAACTCAAGCAATTTGACCATTTTATTTTGGTGATATTTTTGTTTTAATAATCCATGTATTATTATGTTCCCTAAGAACAATTTAGATAGATAAGAAAAAAGGCTTCCCACAGACCACTCATTACAAATATAAACAATACCATACTCCTGCCGACAAGTAGGCACTGTACATGTATGTGCACACATATGTCACCTCGGGAAACCATACAAGCAGACTCAAATGCTGGCTAGTTTCAATTTGTATATGTCAAAATCTGAGCCTGCAATGGGATGACATTAAATAGCTTCTATGTTCCAAGGACGTTGTGTGTGTGTCTGTGTATCAGTTGGGGTCGGATGGTCGATATTTCTACTGTAAAAGCTTGTAATTATACGAAGCATATGTTGTATGTGTATTGAGGTGAAATACAATAAATCCGGGATTGGTGAATGTGGCTCAGATGGCCATTGATTTTATGGAATGACGTTATGGCTCAGATGTCCATTGATTTTATAGAATTACATTATACTATAAATGTAGGTTATTGTGCTCCTGTGAATGTAGTTGTTATCAGGATTGATGGAATTTTCCTAACACATCAAGGTTGCGGGCAAGAAATTATAATCAAATAGAGTGTGTTTAGCATGGTCGTTGTATTTGTATGTTTCTCGTGACCTGACCCACTTTTCCTAAACCCATCAAAGTTGTGGGCAAGAATTTTTTTTTCAAATAGTGTATAGTGTGGTCCAAGACTGTAAGATACTGTATGTCGTGTTGAGTGCTAACTATCTTTCTTGTGACCCGATCGACATTATTATGGAATCTTACTGAAATTTGTATTTTAAAAACAGCGCCCTCTATGGCAGAATCAGAAAAGATGACAATGATACTAATGGTGAGATGGTGACACCATAAACATATCATTTATCACTGAAATAGGGGACCTTGTATAAATCAGATAGTTCATAGTACTATCCTTGTGATTTTAATAATAATGAAATAATAATACTAATTATGGTTTATTTTCATCTCAAAACGGTGACCATCAGTGGTTAAAAAATTTAATGATTAAAAATTCGGGAAAAAGACTGACAATTGATAACAAAAAAGTATAGTTTAACCGATAGTTTATCAAAACTCTTTCGTAATGCCAAAAGAGTAGAATATTTTGCGATAAATGAGGTGAAAAAAACAGCAGTGAAAGGGCCATGTTTCAATCTGGGGGGTCATCACATTATGTGTTATCTTATCAGTGGAGACATAAGCATTATCTGGTACATAGGATCATTGTGTTGTTCTTGACCAACCTAGAAAACTCATTTTCATACCTAAATTTCAATCCTATTCTGAATTAAACTATTTTTACACGTCTATAATTAAAATGGACGTTTAAAGTTGTATTTGTACTCAGTTATTGCAGGTGCATACATTGAATGATTGATATGGTATATTGATATATTAGTTGATTTGCAATGAAGGCCACAGGCCCAACGAACTAATACAACACAAAATACACAGATCAGAAAAGATGATGGAAGCACTGTATGAACTTTAGCTTCTCATTTTCAAAGAGTAATAAATGAAACATGTCAGCTCATTTAACTTTGTGACATTTTGTGAGCTTACCTGCAATATAAATTTATCATATGAAGGCTTTTCGTAAAAAGTGCTACGCATACATTAATCTGAGTCAAATCTGATGTGGTGAATATGGTTCAATTTCTTTAGTCACCTCTATTTCCTTCGTTAGACAAGTGTCATTTGTTTGTGATTCTATTGTTGTGGGAGTGATCACACTGCCTTCCCACATCTAACCCTGTATAAAAGTCCTTCTCCTTCTGTAATCATCACATCAGATTTTAATGAGATTGGTGTATACAGATTAATGTAAGTACAAATTGGTATCCGTTGGATTTGTCAATTGTCTTCAAATATACATGGGGTCATGATTGGTGGTATTTGTTTATTTGTATTCTAGAAAATAGTAGAAATTTTTGAGTGTCTACCCCTGTCCTGTCCACCCTGGTAGCCACGGAACTACTGTTTATAAAACTAAACAGGACAGTGATGATATTGAAACATAAACTTTATTGACCTTGTATATAGAACAGACATTCATACAGCCAATTTTAAAATACCATGCAGCTTTTCTGTTTGATACAACCACGCAGAAACCAATATAAGAAACTGGACATGCTACACTTTAAGATAGTAAGACTGAATGAGTACAGTTTCTTGCTACATTTTGTCTAAGTGAAATGAACTATACATTCCACCATACAGACATCATATGAACACAACACAGGAAAAGACATGTTAGGTACCCTTCATTTGATACTAAGAAAAAACATTGGTGCCCGAATGTCTGCATGGAGTTGCAATACATTTAAATGGTTTATTTCATTTAGACTAAGTGTAGCAAAAAATTACGATCTTGCTATTGAAGTGTGACAGTTTCTTGTTTGTTTCTGTGTGGTTGTATCAAACAGAAAAGCTGCATGGTTTTGTGAAATTGACTGTATAGTAACTAAGTAAGCCAGTAAAACAATATATCATTGGTTAATGTATCATGATTCGTTCAATACTAAAATATTTCTGTCATGGTGTATGGCACACTTATTTTTTATTTATTATGATTTCCCTAATGTGTTCATAAAAATGACTATTTATTCCATAGGTTTCCCATTCATTTATTATTTGAAATTGATAGTTTGTTACAAATGACCAGTGTTAAACTGACTGAACATATGTATAATATATGACTTTTAAGTTTTACAATTTCTAGAAGTGAAAATCACAAGTTAGGTGTTGGATTTGCATAATTTTTGCATAATTTGAAATAAATATATATACGTCACATTACGTGTCTGTCTGTCTGTCTGTCTGTCTGTCTGTCTGTCTGTCTGTATGTATGTATGTATGTATGTATGTATGTATGTATGTATGTATGTATGTATGGTATGTATGTACATTGTATGTATGTATGTATGTATGTATGTATGTATGTATGTATGTATGTATGTATGTATGTATGTATGTATGTATGTATGTATGTATGTATGCATGCATGGATGTATGTATGTATGGAGGTATATATGTGTTGTTGTATATATACATTGCATGGTTGTTTCTAGATATGACTGAGTTAGTGATCAGATAGCTGTGTAGTAATATAGATAGAGATTAACATTCATACAATTTTAAGACTACCATGCCATCAATAGTAAAGTCAGCATTGTAGTATCCTGTGGTCATTAATCAGATATATACTTGATATGAGGTCATATGAACAAGCTAGAGATCAGACAGTCATATATGTAATGTAGACTTCATTACTGATTCATCGCCATGTGTTATGATGCAAATCAAGTGATGCAGGCCTCTCCTCTAGTAATAGCATACATCAGTACCTGGCAGTCCCAATCTCTGACTCTGTGCTATCAGTCTGGCCCAGCTGAGGCCCGGGAGGGAAGTCTTCTGATCGTCATAGTAACAGAATGATAATCTATCCCGCAGGGAGATAGCATTGTTACATATTAGTATAATGAGATTCTGTGTAATGATTGAGTGTGTTAATTTAGCACGGACAATAGGTAACTGACTGATGGACCGACCCTCGCCCAGTACCATCATACAGTATGATAGTCTACCACATGGCTTCAAGTGTCTCTGTTTTAATCTTTTTAAGAAGTGGGGTGTAAGGCAGGGGATGGAGAGACTAACAGTGAAGACAGTGCCACAGAAGGTACAGTAATTATATGCTAAGAATGTATCAGATTGCTGTAGGTGCATAGTAATGTTTTGTGTACCGTGTAAGTTCTTGAACTGTGTATATGTGTATATGTCATATCTGTTTATCGGTGTACACTGTATTATAGCAATATTTAGTTTTCCTTCACTCGGTACCCACATGGGCTACTTGACGGGGATTTTAATGTTTGACAACGGTCATACAAAGTCTCCTTATACTAGTCATAGTCTAACCACTGATACAGCTGACTGACACCATTACTCATTGTAACGTGCACCCACATGGCTGGCTCATGTCCGATTATAATACATGATTGTATATTTGGCTAGACAATAGTTATATTGCTATGTATACATGTAGTTCTTATATGATGGTGTCCGTGGTGCACCTAATATAATGTTATAGCTAAAATGGTGTCAGCTTGGTGTTTCACTCATGGGACATTACGTTTTTGACACAAAAATAGACATATTTCAACTCTAGACTAACAATAACAGAGACACGGCAAACACAGCAGGATCCTTTGCCCAATCACATTGTACAGTGACAAGCATTGCTATTCTTTCACAGTGCAGTAAAACAGGTTTCTAATGAAAAACATTACACACAGACTCAATGATGATTTTAATGGCTGCAATTGTTTATTTTCTAACTGATAATCAACATTTCAACTTGACTACTTCTACATCCCCACTGTGTCATTGTTCCTTTTGTATTAAAAGTTGTCTGAGGGTGTGTAATAAATGTCATGTTACATGAGTGAAACACCAAACCAACATCATTTTAGCTGTAATAATTTGTGTTGTTGCATGGAGACAATAATGATATATATTTCATAATCAAGTGCATCTTTGTATGCGCAACAGTCAACTGTCTTGAGGTTTTGTCTGCATGCAGTGTATGCATATATAGCCTATAGGGCGGACTGTGATGACATTTTTTTTTTTTTTGCCGAGGACACATATTATCTTACACCTGTACCTACAGTACACTGTCGTGTGTTGCCAAGTACGGACATGTGTATGTTGTATCTATGAAGATCTATGTACAGTACATGACCTGTACATGCATATTGCTATGTGTTTATAAATACAGTATATGGTGTATCTATGTAGGCCCTACAAATGTACACAATGGTTAGTTCTAAGTATATGACTATATGTATCAAAGAAAAGCTGTCTACATACAGCTCCGTAACTTGTGTGATTGCTGTTAATAAAATGAATATAATATGAAATGTGATTAGATATATTTTTTACAGAGTACATGTCTTAGCGTTTTAGCGTATATGTACATATTTTCCACTTTTAATAGTTATTCATATCCACACTGTTTGTGTTTTAACCGAGCTACGTATAACCAAAGCGAATTCCATTGTATAATTTTATACTTATACTTATGGCAATAAAGTTAATAATAATAATAATACTACTATACTACTTGTATATGTATTATATGTATATAGTGTTTACAAATATACCAAGTCTTCTGCTAAGTGCATGTGATAATGTTGTATCTATGAAGATCTATCTATGTACAGGGCTTGAAATTAGCAGTAGTCCCATGTCCACAGACTACCAATTCTTGTCATGGGGTTACTATAATTTGTAGCTGATAACCCACTCAGGGTACCACTGATTATGCAATGATTTTAAGGATGGAAGATTTACAGGCATAAAAGTATTTTAATAACAATAACAATAACAACACACATATTTCTGATAGAGGAACTCTGTATTCAGGTCAGGAATATGGGACTATTGGTCACCATCCTTGGGCTACCACTTTCTGAAATTGGTAGCCCACTAGGACGACTAAAGGAAAAAAAAGTTGATTTTAAGCCCTGAATGCGCATGATCTATGCATGAATGTATTAAAGCCAACGATGATCAGATCATGAAGATTTGCTACATACATGTTCATGTTGTATCTATGAAGATCTATCTATGTACATGACCTACATGTATATGATTGCTGTTTGTAGGACTATGTAAGCAAACTGTGATCAGATAATGTGGATAGATTTTTTGCCCAATATACATGTATGTACCTTTGTAGGTCTGACAAATTTATTTACCCCGGCTACCTGGAAGTATTTTACTTAGTACATATACTTGTTGTGGCTATGAAGAGCTATCTACATGACCAGTGGTTTCTGTTTGCATGAATACAATACAGTGCAGGAGTAATAATCAGATACATAATCCAAGTACATGTACTTGTATAGAGGTCTTACAAATATACCTAATGTTTTGCCAAGTACAGTACCTAGAGACGTAGCTCACAGGCTTGATTCTGCCATTTCACTTCAATAAAAACAGCCAGCAGTAGTTTATGATTGCAAACATGGCAAAGTGTCTTGGCTTTGAAGTATCCATATCTGTTAAGAGATCTACATGACCTATGGTACTGCATGTATAAAGTACAGACTAGGGTCATATACTATAGGTATTTTCCCCTCATAGCAAGTACATGTACATACATGTATGTGTATAGGCATGACAAATGTACATGTATACCTCATTACATGTAGTGTTTTGCCATAAAAATGAGATATATGTGATTGCTGTCTGCAACAATATATTCTTAACAAATAAAATACATAATAATTATATGTACATGTACAGGGCATTGATTAGATCATATCTCTGTGATTAGATATCATTCCTAAGGACTAGTACTCACATAGATCTGAATGAGTTGTTGAGATGAATATAGTTTTGACATTGATTAAATTGAAATATTACACAACTGTATCTATATATTTGATGGAATCCTGTCTGGTATACCCAAGGTCAACAAATCCACTGGTCCTGGGTCCGGGACTAGCAATTATTTTGTTCGGATCACACAAATTTGACCTTGTCTGGTCTGTCGGACCGGTACCTTACTGTTAATAACTATGTTAAAAAGTCATCTGAATATACAGCTTCATAGGTAAGATTTAATGTTTCACATTAGCGGGACCTGGAACCATTAAGTCTTTCAGCAGGACCACTGGATTTTTTAAGGCACTGGTCCGGGGACCACCAGTTCACAAAATGATTTGTTCACCCCTGAATTATCCTAAAGCCAGGACTGGGGTAACTAACAGTGACACTGATTATGTGCAAGGTGTGAGCAATCTGATGTGGTGAAAGTAGCTAGATGTCTTTATTTACCTCTGTTTACATCATGTTGTGACATTTTTTTTTGTTCCTGCCACATTCCCACATCTGACCCTGTGTAATAGAAAATCTCCAGTTTGAATTTCAAGGATCTTGAAAGGTTTCTTCAACCAATCAGCATGCTTCTTTCAAAATCATTCAGAGTGACAGCGCTATGTTGTCAACGCAATCCTCCGTTTGTTTGGTTTTTTTTTCAGTGGGTGCAGCTGCCAATGTAACGATCAACCTGATTGGCTACTCAAAATCATGAGTTCAAATGAGATTTTCTATTACACAGGGTCAGATATGGGAAGGTGGTTATCACCCGGAACAAAACAAACGACACAAAATGATGGAACTAGAGGTAAATAAAGACATCTAGCCGCTTTCATCACATCCGATTTTAATCAGATTGATGTGCAAGTATTGAAATGAAGGATAAGTAGATATAAGTAAATAAATATAGATGGATTTTGTGACCTCAAAATGCCTACAACTCAAAAACATACCTACATGTATGTATGAAGAATTGAAACTAGAATGGAGTACATTACTTAGAACTCAAATACACACCTGTGAAGTATTGAAACTAGAACATAATCAAGGAAGTTTCATTTCCGAGTTGGGGACATCAGGGATTCTAGGCCAACTATAGAACAATTCATTTCCTGAAATAAAGGTAAAATAAGACAGAATGGATTCCAGGTTAACTACTGGACAATTTGTAAAAGACCTTGTGATAGGACAGAATGGATTCCAGGCTAACTGCTGGACATTTTGTAAAAGACATTGTGATAGGACAGAATGGATTCCAGGCTAACTACAGGACATTTTGTAAAATATACTGTGATAGAATGGATTCCATGCTAACTGCAGGACATTTCATTTCATATACTATTTGCAATAATTAGGAATTTCGTTGTAAGCTGTATTTGCATGACGGCGTTAAAACAAAAACAAGCTAAAATCAATATCTTTTCTGTTTTACTTATAATGCGATTTCACGTGTTTGCATGATAGGCCGACAAATGATTTTGACCATCTACATGGAAAGACCAAAGATTTAACAATTTGAAAATGATGATGGTGCACATAACGAAATGGTTTAAGCATGTAGGATAGGTACATCATTAATGGGATCATTCCTAAGGTTAAATTTATGTTTTGAATTGTTGTATTTTCGGTCATTCACACGACACTGTTCAATTTCATATCTTTCCATTTTCGCCTGTTTACACGGACTTCGTTTTGGAATGAATATGGATTGTTTTCAAAGCAAACCGCTTTCGGCAACATTTTCAAATTGTTGTTTTTTCATGTGCATTTTTGTCATCTCTGTGTAGACAGTAGGAGGTGCAAATTCAACAGAATGGTTACATTTTCATTTGAAAATCACATCATGTAAATGGGTCCTTAAAGGGCCATGTTTCAATCCTGGGTCAGGATTCTGTACCGCAAACGACAGTAAAAGTAACGGCCCAAAAAGAAATAGCATGTGTACACTACATCTGATTTTAATCAGATTGGGTTCATGAGTTAAGTTATTGATAACCAGCGTACAAAAAAAGACAGCCAATCCTTTATTTAATTACAAATCGTCTGTACTATTTGCATACAAAAGCCAAGCCTTTATTTGATGGTGGAATATTTCTGTTAGCTTCCTCAGCAGCCCACACACATCAATGTAATGTAATGAATTCAATGAAATGTTTCCTGTTCTTGAATAATTAATGCAAGCTGAAGAATAACAAAGTCTATGAGTAAGGTTTGTTTGATGAAATGCAGGTAGAATATTAATGAATACAATTTCTGTGTTGAATAATTAATCAGATCTTTGTGAATTATGTCGCCCAGAAATGATAACAGTCTTAATTAAAAAATTCTGTCGAAAGTAAAATATTTTTGAAAATTTTTTGGCTCGCTGAGTCAAAATTTGTATTCTTCTTACACATGAAGTGGAAGTCCATGAGTTCAGTTTGCATAATGAAAGTGCTAAAATATTACTGTCCCATCGTTACCAGAGTGATGACGTGAATATAATCAGCTGATTTATTTTCATGTCATGTTTTTGTCTTGTTCTTATTGTGATGGGAAGTGCTGATGGTATTCTGCTTTCAAATGCATGTCATCTATTTGTATACATGTATATATCCCATAGTACATGTACATTCTAACAGCAGTCAGTGAGTGGTACATGTAGAGCATAGCATAGCATAGCATAACACATAACAGCACAATACAGAACAGCAGCAAAGTACAATGCAGTATGTCATTGCACAGAACAGAGCAGAACAGAACAAGATATCATAGCGCAGAACATACAATACAGAACAATATGGAATAGTACAGCATAACACAGAATATACAATATGCAGAACAGCACAGCTCAGCTCAGCTCAGTACAGCATAGCATAACACAACACAGTGCAGTACAGTATAGTACAGTACAGTGCAGCTCAATACACAATAGCACACTGAGTCTTTAGTAGTTGAAATGATTGTCACCGTCATCTACATGTAGTACCCTAGATACATCACATCGCAGCATAGCACAACACAGTACAGCACGACACAGTATATCATGACACAGCACAGCACAGCACAGTGTAGCAGTTGAAATGATTGACACCTTCATCTATAGTACCCAAGATACATCACATCATAGCACAGCACAGCATAGTACGGCACAGCACAACATAGCACAGAACACTATAGCTGTTGAAATGATTGACACAGTCTTCATCTATTACCCTAGATACCGTGACCTCATTTATACCCATGTTAAGGTGAAGGATTTATAATACATTGGACAACTGATCAAAGTCTAATTTGTATATTTTTAATGAATGAAAACACTAAACAGCTGTTACATGTAAATCATCGTCAGTACTTTGACTGATATATAGACAGTTTCTTTATCCATATTAAGTTGTGCTCTGTGTTTTATTTATAAAGTGCAATATTAAAAATTTTGAAAATTTTCTGAAGTGTAAATTCAGATAAGAAACAGGTAAATACCTAACTCAAAGGTAAGACTCAATGAATGAAATTTCTACCTGACAATCCCTTGTATGGTAGAAAATTGTAAAAAAAAGCATTCTCATCATTATTCTCATTTACATGTATATGATGGCCACTTGACATGCAACAAAATATGGGCATATGTGTCTTAAAGTTTAACTTTTCTCTGCCTACTTCACTGTAACCATCCAATCTTCAGGCACGAACACCTATATTGGGGTAGTTATAAATAATACATGTATATAATATATAAAAAACTGTCAACCTAGATATTGTCATAGTTGAAAATTTTGCAATTTTACAGTCTTCGATTGTTCTCAAAGACTAATTTCTACAAATAACCAGACTGGTATATTGTGTTCATGTACAAGCAGGTATTGCACAATTTTCAGTCACTAGTTATTTCTGCTTTTTTGGTTGCCAGCCAAATAAGTGAAAATAAGTCTTATGGAAAAATGTCCATGTTGCATATTATTAGGAATGTCTTTATAGTATAGTGTACAATTTGTAATATATAGCCAGGACTGTATCCCTTATTCTCACAAACCAGAGCTGTTATTTCTTCCGCTACACTTCGAAATAAAACCAGTGGGAGGCTCGTTAAGAATGGTGAATGTAAAAACAGGCCGTGGTTTGCGACAATGGTATACATGTACATGTACATTGCACATCAGGGTATGGTAGGCTAGCATTGATTTGCCATGCATACAATTGCTGTTACATTCTGTATTATAGATTTTTGGCTATATATTATCATCAGGACTCATACATTGTACATCTCATAACTAACACTGATGATTCAGACAGAGATGATATGTCAGCCATGTACTGTGAACTTGTTATGATGCCCAAGACAGACAAAGTACATTGTATTCGTACCTTGTACATCATTCTATGTAGATCCATATAGACCATCGTTGGTGAAGGGTCTGTGGTACATCCATACATGGGATATAACTGATAATTGTATTCCAGTTATCAACACAGACCTATCCGTTCATTATCCATACCTTGTACATCATTCCATGGAATATATCTGATAGTGCTATTTATCCATTGTACATCAATCCATGGAATATATCTGATAGAACTATTTTTCCATTGTATTCCAGTTATCAACACAGACCTATCCGTTCATTATCTGTACCTTGTACATCATTCCATGGAATATATCTGATAGAACTATTGTTCCATTGTATTCCAGTTATCAACACAGACCTATCTGTTCATTATCCGTACCTTGTACATCAATCCATGCAATAGGTCTGATAGTGCTATTTACACATTGTATTCCAGTCAGACCCACATCCGTACCTTGTACATCATTCCATACATAAAATAGATCTGATAGTACTTCAAAATAAATGAAAATTCATCTGTGTTGGTAAACCATAGTATTGAATTGAACTTTTGTTCCAGACACAAACTTGAAAATTTACCAGAAATCTTTCGACTGCACACTTCAATCTTTGTCAACTTTCAGGCACCTGTGAGTCTTATAATGCCTGGAAGTTGACAAACACTTAAGTTTGCAGTTGAAAATCTCAAGGAAAATTTCAAGTTTGTGTTTGGAACAAAGTTCAATTCAATACTATCTGATAGTACTATTTATCCATTGTATTTAAGACCTATCAGGGATGTAGAAGATTTTAGAGACAGGAGGAAAAAATGTTTTGACAGATGAAATTTGGCATTTGAAGCACATTGTGATTGTTTTGTGGTCACAGGGTGGGCATGGGATGGGATTTCCCTTAGGAGGCCTCTGTTGTCACTATTTTTGCAAAATTTTTATCATTCCATGGTTCCTATTGAAGAAGGCTTTATAATAAAGGTACGGAAATTCAACATAAGTTCATTACAAGTATAAACATTTCGATAGAATTATCGATGTTTCAAAGTTTTTACCAAGTTTCAGAATTTTCTCGGCCGGAAGTTTATCACTGACACATGGTTATTTTTTTCCACCTTGCTGCTATTTTCTACATCTGTTCATTATCTGTCTGAATTCCTACATGACAAGTACACCATAGTCATCAATACCTACATATCCCTTCATTATAGTCTAAATTCCTGTGTACATGTAAACACAGAGATCAACAATTTACTGGTACTACAGTGGTAGGGTGGTACCAGCTACACTGATCTAATAGGGTCCAAAGTACATTTGAACTATATTCTGATATGTTTACTGATGTTGTTAGTTGCTAGAGTACATACAGTCTGCTCTTTGCCTAGGCAGAGGTAATGTATTGGTACAGGTAATAATACAAATAGTTGGCATGACTCTCAAAATAGGGTTTGTATATATTTATATAGTAAGTGTCATATCATTTGATATTTTTATAATTCAATAATAATCCCCCAATATTTGTCTTTGTTTAGCCAAGGAAAATACTGGTGACCCCAGGAGCCTTGTTACTATGTGTTGAAAGTTAAGGGCTGAAGTCATGATTCTTTTTCGACAATTATTGGGAAATAAATAGTACAGGTAGAAGCTTAAAAAGGTGGAATATATTGGTGGTTTGAGCATTGTGACTTTTATTTCGAGCACTGTAGAACTAATGATATAGATAGACATATGATGCTAAAAGTCAGAAACTATATCTGTTGGCTCGTTTTCTGTGATCTGATTCTCTCTCCACTGTCTGGTCAAATGGAGAAATTCTACCAAAAATGTAGTGAAATCTCCTGCTGGGGAAAGGGTGCACAGTGCATGTCAGTAGTAATCCATCACACACACACTGACAGGCAGTTGCAATTGGCTACTTCATTCAGACAGTTGTCGTTAATATTCAATTAGTTATTTAGTATGACTGTGTTTAACTATCGTGGGAATTACAAACTCCTTCGTTAGTCTGAAAGTACATGTAAGTTATATGAGGACGCTGTAATGTCATCATGATTTATTTTCTCAATGCTGCAGTAAAGCATTAAAACTGTTGCTGTCAGTTGTAAGAACTGAATGCTGTGCTAGAGAAACCCATTTGACTATACAGTGGAGAGAGAGAGATCGTAGAAAACGAACCCATATCAGATAGTTTCTAGATTGTATGATGCTATGAATGACAAGGGTATAAACCCCCTCTTCACTTGGCTTATGTATATATATAGACTCTCACATAGTCCTTGGGAGCATCACTAAAAGTGCTGTTTCTCTTTTGTATGTACGATATCTACTGCATGCGAGTGATGATGCGCATGCTGACCAGATACAATTCTTCTTCTTTTTTTGGCCTAATGAAAAATCGGGAAAAAATATGTCAGTTTTGAATGTTTTAGTCATATTTTGACTCTGAGTACCAGAAAACCTATGAAATAACCATATTTTGTGACATGGAATAACCAGGATACGAATTCTGTACTTTCTGTTTGAACACATGCAACTTGGCTTGTGTGTATGGTAAATATAGTTATTACAGCACTGTTGTTGAGATTTGTTTAATTTTTTCAAAAGTCATTTCATGATAGCTAGGTAATCACCATATTTCATAATTAGACTGTCAGAGCTTCTAATCTTTAGACGAAAGTAAAAAAAAAACGTCCTAAATAGTCCACCTTTTTGGGAATGTTTTATGGGATAGGTGATTCAGAAGGTATACATGATGTGGAGTATCGCCATGGTAATACAGATGCTGTATTTGCTAATAACCTAGACTGAATGATTAGTCATCGTGGGTGCAGCATCAACTTAAAACACCCACACCAATGAATCTTTCACATCTACAAATAACCATGTAAATTACAATTTACAAGGGTGCTAAACTGATTATAAAAAATATTACACCTACAGGTGAACCATCTCGTAGAACTTCTACCAAAGGTATAGAATGTTTACTCTTTAATCTTGTTTTTGTGTGACCTCACTTGACCTGATCTCATTTACATATGTCTAAGCAAACTAAAGATTACATGTATAGTGTGCGGCATACAAATTGAAGTTGACCATAAAAAAACCTGACTATAAAAAAACCTGACTAACTAAACCTGATTGACTGACTATTAGACTAAATCAGAGACTGTTGCCACTGCAACTAAACCTGACTGACTGACTGACTGACTTTATATACTAACCTATCTGACTGACTGACTGACTGACTGGCTGACTGGCTGAGTGACTGACTGACTGACTGACTGACTGACTGACTGGCTGACTGACTGACTGGCTGACTGACTGACTGACTGACTGGCTGAGTGACTTACCTATCTGACTGATTAACTGACTGACTTATCTGACTGACTTACTGACTGACTGATTGACTGACATAGCTATCTGACTGACTGACTGACTGACTGACTGACTGACTAACTGACTGACTAAACCAGACTGCCTGACTGAATGACTAAATCAGTGACTGACTAACTAACTAACTAAACCTGACCGACTGACTAAATCAGTGACTGACTAACTAACTAACTAACTAAACCTGACCGACTGACTAAATCAGTGACTGACTAACTTACTAACTAAACCTGACCGACTGACTAAATCAGTGACTGACTAACTTACTAACTAAACCCGACTGAAAAACTAAATGTGACCTGACTGAAGTAGATGTGTTAATATCACCTGAGAGTTAATAGTTTACAGCCACCATTGTATAATTATCACAGGGTGTAACCACAGAGAGAAATGACGTTTAGGAAGTGATGAATTACCTCGTGACAGTTTTACACAGATTACAAATGTACATTGCCTAGATTTGAACAGAGATTTATAGTTGAGTGTAGGATGATGGTTGATGGAGTGTGTTACATCTGTAGCTGGAAAGTGTGACTTGTACAAGATGAAGGAGAAATACCGAGTCTGTGTTTTAGAGGTACGTAGTCATGGCAATGATATTGTTACAGCAACACTCAATTATTAAACTACCTATGAAGTGTAAATTGTGACCCGAATGATAAGGTTTTATAAGAGGAGGTTGAATTAGAAGGGGATTAAGACCACCGGAAACAGTTTTTGTAGCGGTTGGCAGGTGAGCGCTCGTACTAACAGTATGTTATATCTGTACCTCGGTAGCTGAACATGTCATCATGCGACAAGATAAAAGATAAATACAGGGTTGTGAACGTAGCTCATCATGGCAATGATTCTGGTCAAAAATTTCTTTAATAGAGAAAATAAGTATATAAGTATCAATATGGCCCAGGACTTTGATAGAAGTTTGAATTGGAAAAGGGGCTTAACAGCACTGGGGAATTTGTAAAGTGGTTGTTGGCAGGCAGTATTGTATCCACCCCTACCTACAAGTAGGCTGAGGTATGGACTACTTGTAGTAAACTATTTACAATGTATATTATAATACCATGTGTTACCACTGCTTCACCAAATGCAGGGTTTTACACTGTGTATATACATGTACCTATTCTCACTATTCATTTGATTGTTAAAATACAAAGATTATAAAGGCGGTCACAGTTCTACTTAGTATTGAACGTTGAACTTTTGATTTGGTCCAGGTCAGCAGTCGTTATCAATTTTGGTCATTTACATTTTGATTGTTCATACTTTTTTGTACCTTTGTACATTCTTCTACTAAATTTTAGTCATCAGACTTTAAATCTGAAAGATCCAATCATTGTTTCTGACTTTATTGATAAAATTATTTACTGTATTTACTACTGAGATGTTGATATGGTGATAAAAATTTATTTCGATGTGAGATATACTATAGTGGTGGGTTTACAGTAGTGTTTTGATGTGTTTACCATCATCTCAGTAAACAGGTTCATAATGTTGGAACTTCGTGTTTACCATCATGAATTTACACAATTATAGTGGTGTGGCCGATACAATTTTTCTCTATGGTTTACATCATATATACACGTGTGATGTCACACTTGTGAATATATGTTTAGGGGAAGGGGGAAGGGAGTTTTGCCCTAAACGAACGATGTTCATTTATTGAGCTTGACCTACAACTGGATCTTTCGGACTAACAGCCTAGTTGAAGTTCAAGAACAAATGGCAAGCTGATCCAATAAATTCGAAAAAAGACATACACATGTAAAGAACTTACACAGTATGCGTTAAATGCTGAACTTAGTATGGACGATCTCACAATGTCGCACAAGCTCAATAAATGAACATCGTTCATTTAGGACAACCCTCCCTCTTCCCATCAATGAACATTCACAAGTGCAATATCACATGTATAAGATGTAAACCATGGTGAAAATTGTATCAGCCACACCACTATGATTGATGCATCGTAAAAACATGAAGTTCCAACCTTATGAACATGTTTACTGAGATGATGGTAAACACATCAAAATACTACTAGAAACCCAGCACTGTATTTCACATTAGAAGTAAATTTTTATCAACTTATCAACATCTCAGTAGTAAATACAAAAACTTTTATCATTGAAGGTGTGAAAGTTTTCAAAACATGGTTAGAAGTGCGAAATGAAGTTCAGCAATCGTATTGATGCCAGGCCCCCTCCTCCCCCCTTAACAAACGGAGTTCGCTTGTTGAACTTTTATGCCGTTACACTGTATGCAATCGTCCCTTGATGCAAATCAGAAACTTTCCATGTGGAATTTTAATTAGATTGAAGTTGAAAGAAGATGTTAAAATCTGATCCGTGATATATACTAGCTCACATGTGTCGCTATGAAGTCTACTGTATAGAACATGAAATCTGTATGCCTAACACGTTCTCGCTCTTTATTTTTTATTCATGAAATCTGTGTGAAAACAAACATTGAAAGCAGAAGTTGTGGTTTGCAATATTTATTATGGAGACTGATGGACAATTCCATTTTATTCATGCTGTATAAGGCATGTATGTAGGCAGGGTGATGCTAAGATAAACATACAGTCTGTGGCCCCCAAAGTGACATGTCTACTGGTATATCCATATATGGAAATTCCTTCTTTTTTCCTCTTTCTTGTCCTGGGCTAGAATTGATGCTTTTCTGTTCTACAGTTTTAGGTTCTCCATGAACAAGGTGATATTACATCAGAACATGGATTATGACAACACAGAAATTAACAGATTCATCAATGTCAATACACTAATAGAGCACACAAATAGATGATGTCATCACACAAGTAGAACACACAAATAGATGATGTCATCACACAAGTAGAACACACAAATAGATGATGTCATCACACAAGTAGAATACACAAATAGATGATGTCATCACACAAGTAGAATACACAAATAGATGATGTCATCACACAAGTAGAACACACAAATAGATGATGTCATCACACAAGTAGAATACACAAATAGATGATGTCATCACACAAGTAGAACACACAAATAGATGATGTCATCACACAAGTAGAATACACAAATAGATGATGTCATCACACAAGTAGAATACACAAATAGATGATGTCATCACACCAATAGAACACACAAATAGATGATGTCATCACACAAGTAGAATACACAAATAGATGATGTCAGCACACAAATTGTAGATGATGTCAACACACAAATACATGATGTCAACACGCAAATACATGATGTCAACACGCAAATACATGATGTCACACAAATAGATGATGTCAACACACAATCAAATAATGTTAGTACAAAAATATGAAAGAAAAAGGGAAGTTTACAAAACTAAATATTAGTATCATTGATAATTTAAAGATAAAGTTTCATTTTCATTGTATGCCCTCGAGTATATGCACAAATAATTACAGAGATAAAATCTTTTATATAATCTGAAATGCAAATTGTGAGTTGGGAGACTGAAATGCAGATGTAAAGATAGACAGTCAAACATGTCACCTGACATGAATTCTTGTTTTAAAAGCAGGTCACATACTCTCTTAGGAGAGAGTAAACTTATACATATTAATACCATGTATTGTAGTGTACATTATGCATATACTGTAAATTTGCAAATTTTCTCTGAACACTTACTTTTGCTATTTTTGCTGGAAAACAAAAAACACAAAAATATGTAGTGACTAAAATGCCTTCTTGCACATGAACACAAAGTACCTGTCTGGTAATTAGTAAACATAAGTAGTGACTAAAATGCCTTCTTGCACATCAGAACACAATATACCAGTCTGGTAATTAGTAAAAATTAGTCTTTGAGAACTAGCTGAAGACTGTAAAATTGCAAAATTTTGTAGTGAAAATATTATAGGTTTATAGTACATGGTATATGTAGGTAAAGTACAACAATTTTATTCCTAATTTAATGCTCTGTTCATTTGCCTTGATCATTCATTCATGTCAAATTGACAGGATATTTTGAAAGATGACTCATTCCCCCCCCCCCCCTCCCCCCCTCAATATTTCTCTTTGTTCAGCCAAGCAAAAATACGAGTGACATAAGGGGTCTTGTCAGTATGAGTCAGAAATGAGTAGTATACAATACCCTTTGGTTACAAGTACTTTTCAGAATGATGAAGGAAAATATTGGGAATAGCTGCCTGCCTACACAAGCTTAATTTTAGAAAAATGTGGGGGGGGGGGGGGATTAGCTTCAAGAATACAAACTGTGTGTCAACCTTCTTGTTCTATTTTGATCCTCTAACATGAGGTAAAATGCTATTGGAGGTACCATTCTCAGTAACTGGTACCGAGAATTGTAATAGTACTAATACATGGAATCTATCCATGGTACATCAAAGTGCTATCTATATACCATTAGCAGTAGCAGTGTGATAGGACATTTAGCAACTAGAAATGTGATAGGGGGAAGCAGACAAATGTTAAGTGTATTGATAGTGATACTGGTAGTGACTACGATAATGATAATGAGATGTTCTAATTGACACAAATTGACAACACCACATACAGACAGTGATTTCAATGATACTATTAGTAATATACAAACATGTGATAGTAATCATGCTGTATGGTTTAAAATGTCACAATTTTATACTCTGAGCAGTTTGCAATATAATCACTTAAAAACAACCGATTTCTATAATGTCAATGTTGATGGTATTAAAAATTGTCTTTTTAATGGTAACTTAGATTTCTTTGACATTTCAGTATACATATTGAATTATGATTAAAAACTGATATAAAAATGTTAATGTTGATGCATACCTTGGATGACATTAACATTGTCTTGTGATAGTATTTCAAGGTTACCTTGACATTATCATAAGCTCACAGTGTTTATGAGCCTAAGGTATGTCGTGATGGGGCGCCCTCATACATCGGTCAACCCCTCCCACAGACTCAGGGGGAGGCTGGTGAGGGCGGAGTGACAGGATGGATCTTACAGTCTAAGTGTTCTATCAAATGATGTCTTTGAATCATTATATGTATATGTCTAAATACTATATGTTTTGACTTCTGTGATAGCATGCGATAAATGATACTTCAAATTTCAGTATTTACAGTAGATAGACCAGCGACTTGACTTGCTGGATTGAAAATGTCATAACCAGAATACAACATGTATATACTGTTAAGTCAGTCTCCAGGCTAATATGTAGAATACATGTACATTGCAACAAAAGTGCCCCCCCCCCTTATTAATTGAGATCAGTGTTATTAAAACTGCAAAAAATCCAAACAAATCAAATCCAATCAAATCATGTATATTGTACAATGTATATGATATATTATATTATATCATATCATAATCATATCATCACGTCACATCATATCATATATCATCACATCAAATCACATCAAATCATATCATATATCATATCATATATCATATCATATCATATCATATCATATATCATATCATATCACCTATGAGATGTTTGCTGGACCCTGTGATCAAATTAAACATTGAAATAGCTGACTTCAAGTTCAATACAATAGATTGAGATCAAATTTTGTGGATGGATCTGAATTTTTAGTTGAATTATCACAGCTTCAGTCGATTGTATTAAAGTTGTTCAATATGGTAGATTACACAAATGGGTGTCAGCAGTTCCTCTGTTGTGTAGATATAATCACCCTATAATCAAGATCGTGTAAACACTGGAAGTCCCCAAAAAAATGCACACTGCAAGATGATGGTGGAAATCATTAGAAATTAATGTCACCCTACTGAGAGTATAATTAAAGCAATGTCAATTCAATGTCTAAGATCAATACCTTATATGTCACAACATTAGTTTTTAGTGTGTGTTTACATGTATAATTTATAAAGCAAGCCGAAACCTTGATTGCCACTGCTGTAAAATGAAATAAGGAAAGGTGATTCAAATATTGGACAAAGATTGATGAATGTCAAAAATGTAACAAAAGTATGCACAAAAACCATGTTGTGATACGTAATCTGACAAATGAAAGCATGTGGTCGGTGCCAATTAGTTTGGGTTGAATGAAGCTAGAAAGGTCATAGTAATGTATATAGCTTATGTTACATTAGTGTTATGAAAAGGAGCATTGTGAAAATAGATTGCTAATTGGAAGATGTGGGAGTTCAGTACAGTACAATGGGTATGTGTATACAGGAAGTTAAAATCATTTTACCCATATATGAAATGTGATTGTTAACATCTTGGATGAGACGATCGATGTCTGCTTTCCCATTCATGGTGCGTAATATGTAATCTATGGAGATATATGTATCCAGTTTATTGATACACTGTGAATCTGTATTCCTTTCGTAACATTCCTTGACATTCTGTGACTTTCCATGGAGAACTGGATAGTAATTGTATGTATACACACTACATGATTAGGTTTTGTATCAGTGTCACATGTATACATTGTACAATGAATAGTGCATTGAAATAGTGTTTGGAAAGTTAACATTATGTATTGTGTGTGTGTATGTGTGTGTGTGTGTGTGTGTGTGTGTGTGTGTGTGTGTCACTGTGTGTGTGCGTGTATATGTATGTATGTATGTATGTATGTATGTATGTATGTATGTATGTATGTATGTATGTATGAATGTGTGTGTGTGTGTGTGTATGTGTGTATGTATGTATGTATGTATGTGCAGTGTTTTATTTAAGGGCGGTAAGTAGGTAAAATCTACCGGGGTTCCCACATCATTTTACCGGGGTTCCCCACCAAAATTATGATACATTGCATGGGAAGCACTACCAGTTTTACCTCTTTCCCCCTTTCTGTTACCGGGGTTCCCAAACCTTAGCAAAAAACTGAATTGTATGTATGTATGTATGTATGTATGTATGTATGTATGTATGTATGTATGTACATTTTTGCATGTATGTATATGATGTCTGAGACAAGTTCACAGTGTACACTGGTACTTTCACCACAACTATTTGTCTATCTGATGTTTAGTTTGTAGAAATGCAGCCCAGCTATGTCTTCCTCTAACAAAATATTTGTTCTTGTGGGTCAAAATAATGACAATTTAGTTTTCTTGCGAGTTGATCACCCCCATACCTTCTGGGTTTTTGCTTAGGATGGGGAACTGTGTAACAGAAAGGGGAAGTTATGTAAAAATGGCATTTGATATACAATGCATTTGTACAATGTACTATGATTATGTTACGGAACTACAAATGTATGGTACAGTGACTCAGGAACTCAGGTAGATTTTACCTACTTACTACCTTTAACAAAAACACTAACTATGACGCATGAAACATACATATACATATACCAAGGGATAAGGGAACAAATTTTTGTTCATTCCAGAAATTACCGTGTATCTATTTGGTGACGTGTGTATCAAAGTAACTTAGAGTGCACACATGTGTATTACATTATATACTGTGTACTATCTATAACACTCTACAACCCATGAAAAATCACCGGTGCATTTGCTTGCTTGTCGTAAGCAGAAATGAGAAATGTCAGTAACTTATCAAAGTGCAAATGCACTGGTATTTTATTGAGGATTGTATCTACATGTATTCATTTGTCATGTACAAGTACATTAGTACTTGAGAATATGTTGACATGAATTTTGATCGCTACGGTTTAGATACATGTACAATGTATGTGGCCATGAATTTGGCAAGTGGTGTAAGATTAAAGTGGAACGCCTCTCCTGAAATAAAGATACTTTTCTTAACATTGTTTTCTGGAGAGTCATTTCACGATTTTACCGTACATCACTTATGTTGGATTGCCAAGAAACACTGAGTTGAAACTTGTTCCTCATTCATTATTCAGTGGAGGTCCTTGCCATTGGACTCACATAGTCTGATGGGAGTCAGCAGACATGCATACATAACAGCAGAACACTTTAATTCTTGATTGTTTTATTGGAAGGTACTGAAATGGAGTGATGAAAAAATGAATGAATATGTAAATTAAGAATTATATATGCACTTGCACAAAAGTTTACAATGTAATTATTGGATCTGCAAAAAAAAAGATAATATTGGATCTGTATATTTATCATCATTATTTAATTCTTTACAGAGTCTTTATGAAGAGAATGAAGTGTCCAGTGAGTCATCACGGTCACCAACTCATCTGGTGGAAAATTCACGTCGATCACCGACACATATCGTGGAAAATGACAAGGAGTCAAGCTCTCAACCACAGTCAGCTGCAGGTACGAGTAGTGCAGAGAAGAAAAGCTGGGAAATTGTGGAAGGTCTGAAAGAAGGACAGAAATATGAGAAGGAACCCGAGAAATATGATGGATTCCTTATGAAAAGGAGAAAGTGGCCAATGAAAGGATGGCACAAGGTAAAAATATAGGTCATGTTTTGTTTTGAGCTCCAATAGAGAGAGAGAGATATTTGAGAGAGAAAGAAAGCAGAGGAACATATGTTTATGACACTTGAAATGAAAAAGTGCACAATGACATAAACAAATTAGAGTTTGATGGTGAATGGTAATTTAAAACTGAGAGAAAGGAAGGCATACCGTACAACAGTGCTTTCTACAAAGATCTTTTTGATAAAGTACATATACGTGCATGATGAAGAAATAATTACATAGTTCATGTTAAAAATAATTTCTACATTTACATAGTCAATGTTAAACTTAAAAAATGAAAGTGTCAGTGAGTGTGTGTATGTACCGTATTCGCGCACGCTCTCTCTCTCTCTCTCTCTCTCTCTTTCTCTCTCTCTCTCTCTCTCTCTCTCGCTCTCTCTCTCTCTCTCTCTCTCTCTCTCTCATTCTCATTTTGTACTGACACAAAAAATACGATATAATTGGAAGAAATATTTCAAATTTCATATGAAATATTTGATAACCCTAGCTGCCTCTAATTTTGTTTTGTTTCAGAGATACTTTACATTAGATAAAGGGACGTTGACATACTCCAAGACCCCAGCTGATGTAAGTAGTAACAATCTGGAGAATATATTGTTCATGGTTCCAAGAGTCAGTAGGACAGTACAGAATTGCATTTGTTTCCAATATATCGATCCAAAGTAACTATATTGTACTGTCCTAGTAAAAATCTATTTAAATTATTACAAAACCCTCACAATTAATTAGAAATACTAATTTTATGTAGAACAAAGCACCACTCACAGGACTTGGATGGTTAATAATACTAATTCATATAAAAAGAATATTCATTAAGGAGGGTGAATGATAAAAATCCACTGAGTTAAATGCCAGTGACAAATTAATATGTACACCATGCATGAACCAGGTTCAACAAAAAATATGGAATATGTTCTCTATTCATTCTATGTTACGACAAGACATGTCTATGCCATGACAATGCATGTGTATGTCACTGTTTCTGCTGTGTTTGAAATATGAGTCAAAATGTTCAAAATTACTTTTCCTGATTTTTCTTTGATATTACTGGCGCTGGTATAATTATGTTATTCACGAACATTCTTCTTCATTCAGCTGGAAAATACTCGTGATCTAAGTGTTGTCACTACAAAAACATGCTAATTATTACAAACCGGGAATTTGATTTCCGGAAAACCAGTAAAGCAGGATTGTATGGATATATTAGTGGAAATTTCAATTCCCTGAATTATAGTATAGAACAGGATGTCATGAGATCCGTCCTATATTCACAAGGGAAGTTTTACGACAGCTGATTACATAGAACCACTGCCAAGTAGTCCACTTGACTAAGCTTCATATGATGTAGTCTATTTTTAGAATAAATGACGAACATCGTCTGAATTTTGATTTGAAGATATTATATGCAAGAATGAATGTTCAAGGACTCTGAGTTCATAGCTACCATAAAAATTCTGAAAAAAGAGAAAATTTGATGACATCGTGGGAAATATTTTTATTAGTATAAAATTTCACAAATAATTAGGATTGACAAATTCAATATTTAAATGATGTAGTATTTATTTTATTCATGTCATTTTTGCCAATTTTTCTGTTTTAATGAAATTAGATCCGGGTTCCCAGTAGAAGTTTAATTATTTCCTTTATATAATATATGCTAAAACTTAAAAGTCAATATTCATGTACTGTACTAAGTACTTGTATTTCTCCTAAATCACAACACAGATAGATGTCATACAAAATCAAATTTCATGCTCCTGTGGATATTCATGTAGACTATAGAGTCCAAAACATAGCCAACAGGGGCCATATTTGTCATTCAAAATGGATATTTTCGACCATAGCCCTGACATTGAGATTCCGTTCAAGTGTCTATAACCATGTCCATATATAATTTACATTTAGGTCATAATGTACAAGCAGTTCAAAGTTTTTAGCATTGAGCTTTTGATCTGTTTTGATCGACAATCCCCATCAGAATGACAAATTGCATATTTATTATTATTATACTACCTATATTATCTGAGGTTATCTTTCATAATGATATTTGAGGACTTCTGAAGGACCTGGTAAATTTTTCACTCAAAGTTTATATTTTTGACCCTAACACAAGACGCTAAATACGTAGAGATTCCATTCAAGTGTGTACTCATACAGTCTATTTCACAATTCCGTACAGCTTTTCTGTTTGATACAACTAAGCACAAATCAATAAGAAACTGGACATGCTACACTTTAAGATAGCAAAGATTGAATGAGTACAGTTTCTTGCTACATTTTGTCTAAGTGAAATGAACAACATCTGCCAACATACAGACATCAACTGAACACAGCAAAGGTCATCTACGCGTCGGGGGTTTGATACTAAAAAAACATTAGCGCCAAAATGTCTGCATGGAGTTGCAATAAATTTAAATGGTTTATTTCATTTAGACTAAATGTAGCAAAAAAATGTGATCATTCTATTGAAGTGTGGCATATGCAGTTTGTTGTTCGTTCCTGCATTGTTGCATCAAACAGAAAAGCTGCACGTTATTGTGAAATAGACTGGACATTATCTGAGGAACTCTTTGGTGTGATATTTGAGTAATTTTGTAATGAATTAATGGTATATGTCTGTGTCATGTTACAGATACAAAGAGGTAAAATCCACGGATCACTAGATGTTGGGTTATGTGTCATGGCTATAATGGCTGACAGTAGAAGAATTGATCTAGATACTGAAGACTCCATCTATCATCTCAAGGTATGTATTAATGAAACATGATTCTGAAAATGATTTGTGGTGTGACTTGATGTATGTGATGATCGCACAATGCCGTTACAGGGAGCTGGTATATATCTACTCACTTGATATGCTCCCCAGGGAGTTGAGGCTAGGTAGTATAAAGGGTCGTTGTGCCGATATAGATCTGTACCAGGGGTAACAATTGTAAAGTGCTTTGAGCATAGAGTGGGAAAGTACTATATAAAAACCATCATTATTATTATTATTATTATTATTATTCATATGTGATTGCTTCACTCAGTCTTATCCATAGGGATCTGAATGAGTGTAGTGAAAACACACATCAAGTGAGTACACAGACACATACATTATCAACTGAGTATCTCTGAGTCACCTTGGATCAGTTTCACATTGTGTTTTGTCATGATGAAACCAATAGTGAAACTGATTGATGGTGAGACAAGTACATGATAGACAATGAAACCTATAGTGAAACTAATGAAAGGCGAGACATGTACATGACCGACACATCACAATGAAACCCACAATGAAGCTGATCCAAGGTGACACTTGGCATGTACATGTACATCATATATTTGTAATGTATATTACGATTGCATTTGTAAACAGGAAATATACCTAATGGAAAATGTGTTTTCTTGTGTATCACATCCATGTTTAATAGCCCATAGAGTTGGCTGTCTGGTCTGAACATGTTGTGTCAAGCCAGTCAAGTTCTGTGTCAAGACAGTATGTTGACTCAGATGTTTAGCCTAGTCTCTGTGATACATACGTGTAGTAAGGTGTAGGGTATAACTGTTACATTTTGTGAGTCATTTTTGACTTCAAACACACACTTGTGCTTCTGGCTTTCTAGTCTGTTAGGTACACCGTGATTAGCGCCCTCACACATCAGTCAACACCTTAACAATAGAGCATACCAGTGAGGGTGGGGGCAACACGATGTTTCTTATAATCTAGTACCCATTCTTATATCTGAGAAATTTGACGGGAAAGAAACTTGATTTATTTTCTTTCCATTAGTTCATTCAACTGTGTTTGCATGTCCAGTGCTTACTTCCTGTTTCATATATTTGTCAGTTACCAAAGGACAGGTAGAGTTAGTTTGACTGTGTATTTATAACATTCAAGTGCCCTACTTGATCAGTTTTTTATCAGACTGCTACCCAACCTAGCAATCAAGTGAACATATTGACATTTTTAACATACGCTGTCAACTGGAACACTTGGCTAGCAAGTAGTACTGTCCTTAGGAACATCATTTGAATTTCTTTTCACTGACATATACATGTTTTAACATGCGTGTAGTCATGCATGTCAAGTTGAACTCAGCTTTCTTTGTGTTAATTTTAGGGCAAGACAAAAGATTCATTTGAAAAGTGGGTTGCTAAACTCCGTAGTCATCGCTTATACCGTCAACACCAACTCCAGTTTGGATCGAAAGATGTTCCACATCTTGTCAACATAGCTTCCCCAACTGTTGAGTATTACTACACCCCGTTGTCAGCGGAAGCACGTCGGCGACAGTCGCTACGACGCGACATCTCCAGATCGAGAAGTTCTACTTTGCACAGTCAGACATCTCTTGGCCAGGAACGAGTGGTTGCTTGGTTATGTGATAGTGCCAATTTAAACCAGTGTAATAAAGGTAAACATTTCTCTCTATCTGTTATTTCTGTGTAATTAGGGAGTTATGTTGAATGGCTAGCTTGAAATTTTGCAAGTACATGTAGCTGGTTACTACCTCACCCTGTTGTTTGTTTCTGAATGGCTGAAGTCCTTGGCCTATATTTCAACCACTGGCGCTATTGTGTACCTGTCAAACTACCTGCATGAATGGGCCATAGTGATAATGGTAAAGAGAGTTATATAGCACCTAGTAGTATACATCAAGTGATGCTCACCGGCACTTTACAATAGATACCTTCACAAAGCCGCTCCCTTGAAAAAGGTATGTCTTTAATCTTGAACTGTTGAACTGAAAGTCTCAATATTGGGTGCAGTGGTTGGCAGTTGGTTCCATGGTTGGCACTTGATTCCAAGGAATTGCAACTCGAAGGGTAGAAATTAGAAATGGCAGGATAGAGTATAAAGACACCTCACTGGATTAAGGTAATGTAAGCTCCCAGGGAATTGAGTTGTCCCAGTTTAGGTCTACACCAGGGGTAATAATGAGGATATGTCTGTGCCTAGAGCTCTGTGTTTCAGACAATATGTACATTGTTATCATTATTGTTGAAGCTGTAATACTAGGAGAGGCCGAATTTAAAAAGTCAAGGAAGGTCAGTTTTAAAAGAATAAATATGCAGTTAGTACAAAAATGGACTGAATTGATCTTCGACTAGTTTCATACCATGAGCGACCTTTATCAAGATCTTTGCATTATTAAAATTTATATATTCTAAAGAAAATCATACATGAAGCAAACGCATGTGATTTATAACCAGACCATAAACATAAATTAAATTTATTGAAAGTGCCTTCAGCAGAAAAAGAGAAAGATTATATATAAGTAATTTGAAATTTATTTTATATATGTTTGCATAATATAAAATATGATATGTTTGTTGTGATAAAACATAAATTATTTCTTTACTGGTTATTCAATGTACTGTAAAATGTTTGATTTAGAATGACTTAAAAGTCTGAAAGGGCTGGGTGAGTGACTTAAAAGTCTGAAAGGGTTGGGTGATAAATACTTCTGTTAAGTGTATTCCTATTGTGAAATGTCACAGGTCACTAAAAACACTACTATAACAACTATTATTGCGGTGGTGGTGGCGGCAGCAGCGGCGGCGGTTACTGCTATATGTCCTTGATTGAATAAAATATTGAAATAAAAGGAAAAAAAATGAATAAATTAACTAGTGTAAAACAAAATCTGCTACATATAAAAGATATATGGTATCAGGTAATGATGACGTTATAAAAGAGTATATCATAAATGCTGAAATACTAGCAACCATGAAACTGTCAAACTCAAGACTTTTTTTTTTTGAGTAGAGTATTGAACATGGAAGCCAAAGTACGCTCAAGAAATGATATTTATCAGTTTTACAATTGTGACCTAAATTGGGGAAGTAAGTAAACAAATGTTAATAAAATGTAGTATCTTTGCGCTCATTGTCAGCATGAAGAACTGTGAAATAGTATTAATTAGTTCTTGTATCACGAGCAAGGGTTTTGATTACTTAGAGTAGCGTTTCGTGTGTTCAGGTTGAAGGGCATTGTCAAACAGTTTGTTTGCTGGTTTTTACTGCTAGGCAACGTAATGACGAAATAGATTAAAAGTACAGATTTTTTATTAGAATTAATTTGTTTTCTTTTCTACCGTCAGAATTAACAGCTCTTCAAAGTAGTGTATTTCATTTGACAAGTTTGCTGCAAGAATTACAACAGTTGCCTTTACTGGATGAGGTGAGTTTAATAGTCTGGTTATTAAAAAATTAGTAATTAGTCTGTTTGTGTTTCCATGGTGATATGACATATTGTGTACAGTCACACTGTACATGTACAGTAATGTTGTATTGTATTGTATTGCCAGTACAGTATATGGTATTCAATTTCTCGGTACCCAAAATAGAATATTACTACTTAATATAGGCACATCATAAAAAAAACATTCAATTTCTTGGTCGACACCACAGTTACCTGCCACACGCTTCAAATGCAATAGTATAGGTGCACGTGAGAATAAGTCAAATTTGTGGGTTATGTCTTATACTAGGTTTGAGTTCAGTCAATAGATCATTCCACATTGCAAACAGGAAATTGAGAATACAGCGCCCTCGCTCAAATTGGGGGTATAATCACCTCTTAACTGAGTAACCTATACCATGTATACCCCCAAGGTACACACAGACAGGAAGTAGAGCGCCACCATGGCAAATTTCGGAAAGGCCTATTGCAAGTGATGGTTAAGTATGCTTCAGTATGTACAATACTGCGAGTACCTTTTAAATATGCAGTAAACAAAATGCCCAAATATGTATAAACTCAGCTTGTGCCCCTTTAATTATTTCATATCATATTATATATTCAATGAATGATATTGGATGACTTTTCTCAGCTTGATGTTCCTCCAATATCTCCTAAGAAAAATAGAAGATTATCATTTGGTAAAGGGAAAACTAAGAAGAAGACTAGTGATGTTGTATCTACTAATAAGGTAAGACATGTCATCCAATAAGATAGGTCATAGGTCAAGTGTCATAAATCATGTGTCAAAGGTCACAAGCAGGAAAAAACTTGTGATGTATTTAGTATGTATGTATCATTTTTTTCGTTCCTTTGTGGTTAGAAAGGATACTTTATAACTTTTGATATCTGTACTTTTATTGGTTGCATAGTTTATTTCTCAATTGATAAGTGGGCTGGCTGAGTGAGTGAGTGAGTAAGTGAGTGAGTGAGTAACTGAGTGACTGAGTGAGTGAGTGAGTGAGTGAGTGAGTGACTGACTGAGTGACTGGCTGGGTGATTGATTGAGTGAGTAAGTGATTGACAGACTGCGTTATTATCAGGCTGGCTAGCTGGCTGGCTGATTGACTGACTGATTGACTGACCATCAGGCAGGCTGAGTGACTGACTAATAGATCAGATGGGATGAGTGATTGATGGATGGAGAGACTAAGTGATCACCTTAGAAGATAAATAGATAATAGGACCAATTGAATGACTGAGAATACTGACTGACAGATTAATGGACCGACTGATTCACAGATTGATAGACTGATGATGGATTGATTGATGGAAAGAATTGATGACTAACAAGCAAACTAACTATAAACCTATCGGACATTAAATTGACTGAGATAAGTGAGGCTGACAGTCAGAGCCTTTTAACTGTCAAGTATAGAAAAAGGAATCAAAGACTAATCTCTTTCTTGACAAAGGTTTGATTTCTGTGTTTGAGTATGTCTTAAAGTGCTGTGCATGGTTTTACTGTATTGTAGCCTTACTGCCTGACAGTGTTAAACCAGCTATGATTTGCTGTATTTCGGTGATGAAAAAGACAAAATGTTGTAGAGTTTGAACAGTATTTTTGGTAATGTTTAGTAATCCAGGTAACAAAAAGAAAGGTAGTTTAGTAAAACTGGTGATATTTAGTATCTGATACAGTTTATCAGAATCTTGGTGTGCTTGACACCCTGGTAAAATGATCTGTCAACTAGGGTAGACTTTTGCCTATACATGTATAATACAGTGTATAACAAAGACACTGTTGAACACCAGGACCAAAGTTTTAGTTCTCGTTTTCCCGTATCCTGGGTGCCATTTTGTCTTTAAAAAATGGTTGGAAAATGAGTAATCAGAATATGGGGTGTATTTGACATTCGGAGTCACACAGTGATACATCTGCATTTACCGTGATATACCCTGCTTTGAGTAGACCCCGGATGACATTGAACTTGACAGGGTCCATCAACCTGTCATAGCCAAGACACTGAAGGATAAAAAAAATGTAAGATCGTCATCGTTTTATGACAGCCAAGACTATCATAAGTGTGTTGTACATTACTCTCATTGAAGTGTGTTCTATTTTGTTTCCATCAGCCATACTTAGCAACTATCAGAGCCTTGAGGCAGGTAACTAAATGTATACATATTGGTATTAATACATGCCTCGTTTCATACCCACATTGTGCGTGCGTGCGTGTGTGTGCTTTTTACCCTCTTGTGCATGCAGCATTGCTACTAAAACAATTCACCCACAGTAAGGAGATGCTTTCATTTTAATAATATTCAACAATTAATGACTTTTGAATGAAGTGACTGAAAAATTAGAATCTTGAGAAATGAAATATGAACATTGTCAGACTGTACTTTGATATATTTATTATTGATGAATGTTATAATTTATCTCATGAGTTAATAGACTGTAAGAACATGATGTCGCTCAGCACCTATCGGCCTGTGAAAGCGGTTGACTGAGGGCGCCCTATCACAGCATACCTTACAAACATGAGTTAATAGGCCATTCCAGATTGCAAACAGGAAATTGAGGAAACAGTGCCCTTGCTCAAATTGGGGGTATCATCACCTCATAGTATCATTTCTTAAGAGCTTTGTCCCTTGGTATTCTAAATAGAAGTGTAAATCAGGGATGTTTTTCGTATTGTTCAGACATCAAGGAGAGCAGCAGTGCTCTATGATTAACTGAGTAACCTATACCATGTATACCCCCAAGGTACACGCAGACAGGAAGTAGAGCACCACCATGGCAAATTTTGGATAGGCCTATAGAGATTTGTATATTGTAAGCTATCCAATCTGATTAAAACCTGATAATGGGGAAGGCTTAATTTGATTTATTTTCTGTTTTTTCAAGTCAACTATGCTAAGAAATAATATCTTTTGCATTCCACAATGTATTTATTTATCTGATGTGTTTATACCTCAAGTGACAGCCTTCCTCCTTTGTTGTACACACTTTGTGTGGTTTCTGCAGATCACATCACAGTGTTGCAGCAATTTGTACACAAAGCGTTAACCGCAATTTACACATACTGCAGTATGGGGAGACTGCAAATTGCAGCAGACTGCAGTGTAGAGTCACAGTGTGTGTGAACAAAGTACTAATAACAACATATGAATCTTATAGTAATGAAATTTCTACTCACAGTGTCAAAATGTTTCATGGAAGCAAATCCCAAATGTTTTGCGGAAATCTCATCAGAATCGCCAGGGGTGTACTACAATTGGCTATTTGTCACATGTCTCGAAAGAGGATGGAGATCACAGCTGTTTTTCTCAAGCTCATTTCATGTGCGTCTTTCGAGACATGTGACAAATAGCAAATTGTACTCCACCCCTGACATTGCTGACAAGATGTTGGCGAAAATTCAGGATTGGCTTCCAAGAAATATTTTGACTCTGTGAATAGAAATTTCATTACTAGCTAAGTATGAACCCAGAGTCCATGAACATTCTTTCTCGCAACATAAAAATCACTGTATGAACAACGTGGTAATAACAAACACAACACTGTGAAGAAACTGCTGTATAATGCACATCATAGCTACAATATATCTACCTAATAATATTGTTTTCAGCTGATCTATAAATCGTTTGCCAATTCAGTTCAATGCACATTTTTAGTTCCATTGTTATAGTTATTGGAGAAAACAAATAACAAACCTCATTGTCCGATGCATGATGGAATAGCAAATAGTCCATGCATGTATGCACACTTGTATACATATTTATTTATTAGTACGTATTTACAAATTTATTAATTATTGCATACGTTTTTATTTTTTCGATCTACTCAATGGTATATTATCTAGTTCCATATGTGTATCATTGTGGTTTTTGTGCAAGTTATATATAAACAAAGTGAGGAATTTCACACCTTTTGAAATATTGATCACATAATGCTGAGGCCAACTTTGAGAATGAAAAGAAGCTCCTGACATTGTTAAGTATACAGCCGGCCTCTTTTAAGTCACATTTGTTAGTTTTAATAACACAATTTTAGAGATGTCATGCATTCGAGAATTGGTGAAAATGGCTTTTCTTGGTCCCTAAAGCCTAAAGAAATGGAGCTAAGATATAAGCCTTACTTTTATTATGCTTTAAGGCCTAGGGGAACACCATTGCAGGAAGTAGAGACATTTCCATAAGCTGTGGTTTCTGGTGAATCATTTCATGATTTTACATTACCTACAATTACTTGTGATTTCAGAGAATCATCAAGTTGATCTTGTGCCTTTATAGGAAGTCTTTGCTGTGGGCTATTGCATCATGGGAATCAGCAGAAATAATATATTCAATGGTTGAACAGTGAATATTCATTAGTCTTAATTGCTTATTCACTTCAGTGTAAAATACTGTAAACCGAGATAATTTATTTTTACTATCACAAAATTTTGTGACTTTACAGTCTTCAGCTAGATCTCAAAGACTAGTTTTTACTAATTACCAGACTAGTACATTGTGTTCAATGTAGAAGATGGCATTTTAGTCACTACTTCTTTTGCGGGTTTTTCCCAGTGAAATTAGTGAAAATCAGTCTGTAGCAAAAATTTCCAGCTTTAAAGTATCTCTCAGTAACAATAGCCCACAGCGCAGATACTCTATACAGGCACAAGATCAACTTGATGTTTCTCTGAAATCGCAAGTACTTGTAGGTGATGTAGTAAACTCATGAAATGACTCTCCAGAATGCATAGCTTATGAAAATGTCTCTAGTTCCTGGACTAGTGTTTGCCTCTGACATCAAAAATGAAAGAAAAGCAATGTGACCAAAATAACTCACATAACACAATGACAAAATGGAACTGGTAATATTGATAATTAATATTCCAATTAATTAAAAATGCAATTAATTCTCTATTTTCTTTGTTTTCCTTGTTTCAGTTATCTGCATCAGATAAATCCATCAGATTAAGTTCGTCTAATCCTAATATACCAGATTTAAATATAGAAGATGCAATCCAAGCTGACAATTCCAACTTTAGATTATTTCGTTCAGTTAATGAGCAGAGAGAACATGAAAATAAAGTCAGAGAGGAGTTTATTGCAACTTGTAATGAAGGTATGTATGAATTGAAGTAGAATACAATGTACAATCTGATAAAAATCCCATGTTATAGTAGTACTTGGCTATTTGTTCATTGTTACCTACATTTTTTAGCACAACTGAACTGAGGTATTGTAAAACATCTGTATGTGTTTCTGTGTGTGTGTGTGTGTGTGTGTGTGTGTGTGTGTGTGTCTGTCTGTCTGTCTGTCTGTCTGTCTGTCTGTCTGTCTGTCTGTCTGTCTGTCTGTCTGTCTGTCTGTCTGCCTATCTGTGTGTGTGTATGTATGTATGTATGTATGTATGTATGTATGTATGTATGTATGCATGCATGCATGCATGCATGCATGCATGCATGCATGTCTGTCTGTCTGTCTGTCTGTCTGTCTGTCTGTCTGTCTGTCTGTCTGTCTGTCTGTCTGTCTGTCTGTCTGTCTGTCTGTCTGTCTGTCTGTCTGTCTGTCTGTCTGTCTGTCTGTCTGTCTGTCTGTCTGTCTGTCTGTCTATGTGTGGGTCTGTCTGTCTCTGTCTGTCTGTCTGTCTATGTGGGTCTATGTGTGGGTCTGTCTGTCTGTGTCTGTCTGTCTGTTTGTCTATGTGTGGGTCTGTCTGTCTGTGTCTGTCTGTCTGTCTGTCTGTCTGTCTGTCTGTCTGTCTGTCTGTCTGTCTGTCTGTCTGTCTGTCTGTCTGTCTGTCTGTCTTTGTATGTATATATCCCAGCTATTGTAGTGGTTAGCTATCTGGTTACTAGTTCTTTCATATTAATCAAACCAACTCAACTTGGCTTGTGTGTAATAAAGCATGTATTATTATAAGAGAGAGAAAAACAACAACTAACATGAATATTACTTGTGATTGTCTTTCAGTACACACCAATACAAGGACTTTACTTCATACAGTTACTTCAGAAAGAGAAAAACTAAAGCAAGCCCTAGAACAAGAATTTCAACCAGCTAATATGCAAATACACCAGTTACAGAGTCAACTCAAACAGGTATAACTGCTTTCTAATATGCAAATCAAAACTTACTTTGTCCAATCAACTTTTGAAACAGTTACTTGATGAGTTTAAAGGTCCATGTCAGATAGAATTAAACTTTGGGTGAAAAATATTTGTCTGGCAGAGCTGTTCAAATAGTTGGTCTGGAACAAAAATGATCCTATCTTAGCCTTAGTTTTAGTGGTACGGAAGTACCAATGTGAGAACCTGGGATTGAAGTATGGGCCTTTAACATGAGACTCTAAGAAAACAGCAACACATGTACTTAATATATGTTGGATGATGAAGATGATGATGATGATGCATATGCAAAAATGTATATATAAAATTTATGGCAAATGAAAATATTTTCTTTCATTAGTCTTCATGTATTTGCATTATTTGACTTCCCAATCATGCTCATTGAATAGTGTAAAACTGTAACGATATAAAACATGAATGACTGGTTTGTTTATTGCTAGGCCTATGCACAAAACAGTGAGTTGAAAGAGAGATTACAGAGGATATTTAAGGAAGCAGACATCACTACAGTTCCTGTGTTAGCAGTACCTACTATGGAAGAGGTGAGAAGTACTCTAGGGTTGGAGAGTAGCTGTGTTGTGTGGATTCTTAGATGGTGTACTATTGCATGGAGGGGGGGGGGGGTATCATTCTGTTTGATAGGACATTCCTGCTGTAATATTCCTTAATATCCTATATAGTTTCAACTATTGCAATGGAGTGTCTGGGTGAAAGCCCACCCCTACTTTGAGAAAAGTTGCAATGAAAGTACCCAGGGCCCTGATACGGCTCAGTATGGTGATAGGGTGTATAGGTAGACTTCACTATATAGCATAGGAGGGTCTGGTTTATGTTCTACCATTACATAACTATGCATGTCTGCTGACTACCATAAGGCAGTGCCTGTCCACAGCAAGGACCTCCACTGGACAATGTATAAGGAACGAGTTTCAACTCAGTGTTAGTAATGTATGTGATGTAAAACTATGAAATTACTATCCAGAACCTTAAGTGTATGTAAATGCCTGTATTTCCTGCAGTTCCATTTCCCTTTACCTTCACTAACATTTACATGCATTGTGTTTTAATTGTTACCAGCAAACAAGCCCAATCATGTTACGTGACCATGAACGTAGTATATCAACGGTATCTGATGTCGGTGAATTCTTTGATGCACAAGAATATATTCTGTCAAGTTCTACTTCATCAGAAGCAGCGGTAAGTATTCGTATTAAATCCTTATTATGGATTCTTAGTCCAAAGAAGTACAAAAGTGTACAACTCATAAACGAACAAAAATTACTGAACAAGAAAACATACAAAAAAATCACTTTTTAAAATAAAATTAGAAAAATCATGGCCGACAGACAGAGTTGGTTCAATATACACAAATGTGAAATATATAATCTGATGTCGGCAGTTGTAGATCTACCAGTGGTATTGAATCATCTCTTCAATACCACCATCTGGCTTAATGAGAAATCATGAACCGAAAGTTGTTCTTACAAATGAGTAAACTCCAACTGCTAGAATGATGTAAACACGGTATAAGTAGCATCCTGAGCTGACAAGTATACCATATTTGGATATTACGTAACAACTGCCCCCAATAAACACTGACTTATCATTGGGCAGAATTCTGTGATTGATTAACAAAGACATGATGTTAATGTCTGTGTGAGTGGCTTCAGCTGCATTTGAAATTTCATTACAGGACCTTATTGCGTTAGGTATAAAGAGAGATCTTAAGATTTGATGCCACGGATAGCACTACACTAACTCAAAAAGAGTTGGTAACTGAATCTGGCATTTTCAAATTTTGGGGAAGAGGTTTACTAATTTCTAGACCTGATTCAATGTATTTCAATTTTTGGAATACCATAATCATTCCAATATGAGACAAACATAACCCCTAGAGATCATAAAGTTGCAGATTGTGCCCCAGTAATTGAAACGGTATTGTGTCATTTACAGCCATCAGATGATGAGTTAGATTCCAGTCTACAGAGTGATGAAGACCAAGATGATAATTCAGAAGAAACACTAGATATCCAGTCTCAGTGTCCCAGTAGTGGTAAGTTTAGTCTCAATGTCCCAGTAGTGGTAAGTTTAGTTTTAGTGTCTAAGTAGTGGTAAGTTTAGTCTCAATGTCCCAGTAGTGGTAAGTTTAGTGTCCAAGTAGTGGTAAGTTTAGTCTCAGTGTCCAAGTAGTGGTAAGTTTAGTCTCAATGTTCTAGTACTGGTAAGTTTTATACCTGTACTTTACATCCATTGTTCTCTGCATTGCATGATATCTGGAGCCAGTGAAAATAGTAATGTCTTTGTGTTGGAGCTATCTATACATGTTAGCCTACCCTGTTTCAAAGTGAAACTGAAGTGTGACTGATTTCTTTAACAAAACAAAGTATGGTCTTCAGTGCCACTGAACAGAGCTCTGTCCCTTTGTAATTCATTTCTTTGGGTAAGTAATGTACAAAAATTGAAAGCGTTAGTCCATCAACACATTTAACGTTTCCATGGTTTGATTTGATTGCAGTGTTAGACATTGAAGCACGCCCCAGTTATTCACAGACTGGTAGGAGAAGTAAGTTACCTGTACCTAGACCAGATGCAGGAGATATTAGTCTATGGAATATACTTAAAAAGAATATTGGTAAAGATCTATCTAAAGTGTCCATGCCAGTTACGCTGAATGAACCACTCAGTATGTTACAGGTAAGAGGTCATGTGACAGGTCAAAGGTCATATTTTCATACTGAATGTTGTATGATGTGAAGTAGATGTAAAGTCTATTGTGATTGGCTGGGAAACTTATATGGAGACTATAATGATATAATATTACGCTATATGATATGATATGATTTACTGGGATATGATGTAATATAATACAGTGCAATACTATATGATATGATACCATACGATACAATCTGATCTGATCTGATATGATATATGATTTAATTCGATATAAGATATGATATATGATATGATATGATACCATACGATATGATATGATATGATATGATACCATATGATATGATATGATACGATATACCATATGATATGATATGATACCATATGATACAATATGATACAATACGATATGATACCATACCATACGATACGATACAATCTGACCTGATCTGATATGATATATGATTTAATTCGATATACGATATGATATATGATATGATATGATACCATACGATATGATATGATATGATATGATACCATATGATATGATATGATACGATATGATACCATATGATATTTATATATAATCCCATGAAATCAATGTTAGTTTTACGTCATAATGCTCAGAGTATGATTCCGCGGACTAATACAAATTCGAGCCGGTAGGCGAGAATTTGTAGTTCGCGGAATCATACGAGGAGCATTATGACGTAAAACTAACATTGATTTCATGGAATTATATATTTATCACATAACTAAGTATTTCCCCTTATTATTCTAAAATTTTAAATCGTATTTTACGAATACTGTATCTTTTCATCGCACTATATTCTTCATCGCGTATTAAAAATTGGAGCCCGACGGCTATGCAAATTACATAATCGCGTGACCTGTCGCGAGGTCAAGCTTACCATGGTATTGGTCGGGCCGGTCGCGGTTCTGTGGTTTCTCAACCAAAATTATCGGTTATAACCTTGCGATGTACATGTAATATCGAATTTAGTTTAAAACGTAAGTAGAATTTGTCTGAATACGACTTTTGTGCCATCATTTTAATAATATTTTCTCGGGTTGTGTAAGTTCGGAGATCTGAGCGACGGAAAATCGTAAGTAAGCTTGCCGGCTGCTACATCGATAATCTACGTGATTTTTAAATAGAATAAAATGTATCAATAAAAATAAAAGGACTTCTACATATCAAACTCATGCCATCCAAGGATATATGTAACGTAATGTATGCATTTACGTTTTGAAAGCACGTAATTATTACGATAAACTTGATCGTAGCGTAGGATTGACTCGAACAGTACGGAGAACAAATAGTTCGGTAGAACAGGGGTGATATGCTCTGAAATCACCCCTGTTTGACGTCACACAGTAGAAGATATGCACGTATTTATGTGATAAGATATGATACAATATGATACGATATGATACGATGCGATATGATACCATACCATATGATACGATACAATCTGACCTGATCTGATATGACATATGATTTGATTCGATATAAGATATGATATATGATATGACTATATGTTATAATACGTTGTGATATATCGTGCAAAATGATATACAAAATTACAATATTATATGATACATGTGTATGCAATATGGTACAATACAATTTGACATGATAAAATATGATATGATATGATACACTATGATATGAAACAGTTCAATAGTGTATTGTAGTTTTCCAACTGAACTGAGTTTATTTCTTACAATCATCATCATTACTGTGTTGTATGACAGCGTCTGTGTGAAGAGATGGAGTACAGTGAATTACTGGATAAAGCCTCAGTGACGGAGGATGTCTACCAACGTATGGTACTCGTAGCAGCCTTTGCAGTGTCTGGCTATGCATCATCACAGTATAGGGCGGGACAGAAACCATTCAATCCATTACTAGGAGAAACATTTGAATCTATTAGAGATGATAGGGGGTTTAAGTTTATAGGTGAACAGGTGAGAATCTTATTTTACTACAACGATGATGACAAGATAGTACGAGGCGTCAAAGAAAAGTGGGATTTGCTTCCAAGATGTTTTGACTTTGGGAGTAGGAATTTTGATATGAAACTATGAACATACAGGTTCCATTGTGAGAACAGTGCTAACACACTGAAATGGTGTCTGTATATGAAAGATTAAGAAAAAATAATAATTCATTCTTGTATTATTACATACGTTAATCTAAAACAGCTGATTTCAGAAAGGAATACAATTGTGTGTTAACATGTTTTTATGTAACTATACATCATTATGGCTACAATGATGTCAGCTTGGTGTTTCACTCATGGGACGTTACGTTTTTGACACAGAGATAGACATATTTCAACTCTAGACTAACAATAACAGAGACACAATAAACACAACAGGATACTTTGCCCAATCACATTGAACACTGATAAGCATTACTATTCTTTCACATTGCAGTAAAAACTGGCTTCTAATGAAAACATTACACATGAACTTGGTGATTTTAATGGCTGCAATTCTTTATTATCAACATTTCAACTTGACTACTTCTATATCCCCACTGTGCACGGCACCTACTAGTATGTTATTGTTTCCTTTGCATTAGGAGTTGTCTGGGGGTGTTTATTATAAATATCATGTCATGTGAGTGAAACACCAAGCCTACATCATTTTAGCTGTAAACTCATTGTGTTTAATAACTTTGTAACTATAATTTAGTGTTTGGTCAGATATTAATTGTTAATGAACATAATTTGTATTTCAGGTGTCTCACCATCCACCAATATCAGCTGGTTATTGTGAAAGTGAAAACTACACACTATGGCAGGACGTTAGAATCAAAACCAAGTTTTGGGGTAAATCCATGGAATTCCTACCAATTGGTCTTGTTAATCTAACTATACCAAGGTAAATAAAACCTTTAATATAGTCTTAACAATGTATTTGCTTAGGGTGGGTAGTAGGTGTTTTACCACATCCTGTTACTATAGCCTTCATTGATTGGCTTAGATCATGTCACATGGTATGGACCAGTGACCATTAGTGACCTCAATTTGCATAGAATGGGCACTGTTCATATCTTATTTTCCCTAGGGCACTATGTGATTTGCCTTGACAATGGAAATAATATGTGTCTGAGAATGTGAGGTGTGATAAATTATCTATTGCGTGGCCTTACATTATGTATGCACACTGGTGGGTAGTAGATGTCATATTACTCCTCATGCTGTTATGTAGCAAGTATTTCCCTCAGCGTTCAGCCTCAGGGGATAATTGCTACATAGTAGCCCCTAGGGTAGTAGACATCTACTAGTGCCTTCATAGCCAGGCAATAAGTGTTTAATATACACCCAATTTCCATGATCAATGAATGTACAGGGGTTCCCTACCAAAATTATGGTGCATTGTACTTGAAATTAGTTTTTCCAGATTTAGCTTTTACTCTTATACCTGGCTAACCAAACGTTAGCAAAAATGCTGCCTTACACAGTCTGAGTAATCATACACATAGGATCTATGGACTAACATGCCATTGTACCATACATGTACTATAATTGTAGTATTAAAAACAGTCTTCTTTGATATTGTGTTGTCACAATCTAGATAAACTTGAATGTAGAGACAGAGGCATACTGGGTTTAACAGAAATCAGATGTCAAAGTTGTACGTGAGAATACAATTATATCATTATGTACTAGCAAACCAGAGTGACTATAGAGTTTATATTCAATGGCACAATGTTTTCTGTCATGCCGAAACTTTTTTGCTACAAATGAAATAAAACAGATTAGACACCAATAGCGTGTATATTAATCCCCTTTCTACTAAGCAGGGGGGTTCTTTATTTGCACACAGAAAATTACCATTGTTAATCTCATTGTAGGTTCAATGACCATTACAAGTGGAATAAAGTCACTACATGTGTACATAATATTTTAAGTGGACAACGTTGGGTAGACCAGTATGGTGAAATGGTTATCAGAAATGGAACGATCTCATGTAAATTAACATTTGCCAAGGTAAGATCTGTTGATGTGTATATAATATGAATGATGAATGTCATGGCTGACTGACTGAGTGACTGGCTGGCTGGCTGGCTGAATGACTGAGTGAGTGAGTGAGTGAGTGAGTGAGTGACTGAGTGAGTGAGTGACTGGCTGACTAGCTGGCTGGCTGGCTGGCTGACTGACTGACTAACTGACTGACTCAATAATTGTCATATGGCATGCATGTGATGAGATGTTGGAAATTTTTATTGACATGTGGATAGCATGCAGACACTGATATGTGGTGGGCAGGATAAATTAAAATGTGGATAGTACATTGCATATATAAAGAGATGGGCAACATGTTGAGTTGCTGATACATGTTCATGACACATGGATATCCAGCATATGGGCAAAATATATCACCACGTATGTATTGGCAGTTATTACTCGACTGGTAATCAGGGCTTCAGTGTACTAAGATAGACACAAACTAAAACTATTGTCACAACAGTTGATACAACAGTGATAAGCTATTGAATGGATGTTGATTTAATTATAGTCTCGGTAGAGTGGCTCTCTGAAAACTAGTTCCATAAACTTGCAGTGTACTGTTCTGGGACTTCCAATGTTTACACTATCTTGATCACAGAGTGATTAGATTTGTACAACAGAGGAACTGCTATAACCCACTTGTGGAATCTACCCTATCGAACGACTACAGTTTATGTCTATTTTAATAGTAAACCAAAGCCTCGATGTAATACCAGAGTCATAATATCTAAATGAAGTTCCAAAGATTTCTTAGAATTAAAATCTGAATGATTTATAAAAACAAAGAATGATTATTTCTTGTGACTTTCTACACTCCATTCCATTAAAAACTGTTTGTTCTTAATTTCAGGCAAGTTATTTCAGTAGTAAGCGATATGAGGTGTATGGTAGTGTATGTGATAATGGTAAAGTAATGCATCATCTATTTGGTAAATGGACGGAGGGATTATATTGTGGTGAATCTGGGTCAGCTAAGTGTATATGGAGGCCAGGTAAGTAAATCATTACATGCAATGATCCAACAAAGTCTGGTTCAAATAAAAGTTTATTAATGTGGCACAAGCTGAGTTTAAAAGTTATTTTACTGAAGTGAAAATACTTATTAATAGTACAATGTAGGCATGTCTTCTTTGACATTGCAATTGTCTGGCATTGTTAGAACAGTATTTTTTGGTACGTATCATAAATGACAGTTTTCAAGTTATGTCCAAAAAGAGTGATTTTCTGTCAAAATAGGTCATCTTTTACAATGGAAGTATGGTTACATAATTTTACATAATCACTTGGCTAAAGTCCATGGGATGTCCCATTATTCTGTAGGGGTGTTTTCATATTTGAGGTGTGTTTCTCTCACTGTATGTGTATATCAGACATTGGATTTCAGTTGTGCACATTGCCATTGGCAGTATTTATCATTCTAGTGACTCATAAACTGATTTGTGACTGTTTTCAGGTGCAATGCCAGAAGACTTTGATCTGTACTATGGCTTTTCAAGATTTGCTATTGAGTTGAATGAAATCAACCCAACAACAAAACATTTATTGCCTCACACTGACAGCAGATTTAGAACAGACCAAAGGTAAAAAACATACTTTCATACTTTCACTCGAGATTGAAGTAAACTATGTGTCATACTGTTCTACCCTCGGCGGTCTTCTCATAGAGGGATAGAACTTGCGAGAGTGCCCCAATATGGTGTATCATACAAACAAGACTCTGTAAGTTTTACTAGAATCTCCAACTGCAAAAACAATTCATATTTTATGGACCACCAATGATGACGGTGATGATGCTGCTTTTAGATAACTCTTTTCAACATTGTATTAAAAGTGGGTTACTATTGTATATAGTGGGTCGTCCCCCCCCCCCCCCACACACACACAATGGAACAACCGCCTGTAGCATACAATCCATTGCAGCCTCTATAAGCATATAGGATTCACATTGCAACCTCTATCCTACCAGGTCCCCAATTATACAGCTGGGTTGACTGAGGCACAATCGTGGTTCAAATCTTGCCTAAGGACTGTTACATTAATCATTCAGAAACAAATGGCAACATGATTTTACCTAACTTGACCTGACCTAACTTGACCTGACCTAATTTTATCTTACAGGATGTTGGAGGAAGGTCATGTAGATGGAGCAGAGAAAGAGAAGGCTAGGATAGAGCTGTTACAGAGAGATAGGAGAAAGAAACGAGAAGAGGATAAAATCACTTATGAGCCTAATTTCTTCAAGTATGTACAACTGATAATTATATTCCATACGGTATGAGAGATGTTTTAAACTAAATGAAATAAGCACTCAGGAGTCATGAATATTCATGAGATGTTTACACTAAAGGGAATAAACACAGGAGTCACATTGAATGTCCACTAAGAGATGTTTTACACTAAAGGGAATAAGCTCTCAGGGGTCATGAATATTCATGAGAGATGTTTTACACTATAGGTAATAAATACTCAGGCGTCATGAATATTCATTGTTCAACCATGAATATATTATTTCTGCTGAATCCCATCATGCAATAGCCCATTGCAAAGATACCCATTGAAGGTATAATATCAGCTTGATGTTTCTCTGAAATCACAAGTGATTGTACATGAAAGTAATGTTATTTCTTGCTAATCTCAGACGCTGTCAAACAGCGGTCGGTATGTTTGAATGATTTCCTACGCTGTAAAGTTCTTACAAAAAAGTCAATTCTATCACATAAAAATTTGGAGTTTGATGAGACAAAGAAGGGGATCTCCTTGTAGATCGATAACCAGAATGTGGAATTTGCATATATACCGTGAAAATAATAACCATGTTTCAACTCATGTCAAAGGTAGATTTACAAAGCGGTGTATCAGGAACTTGTTTCACTCGATGTTAACTACAGATTTGCAAAAAATAATGTGATCTATGCAAATTATAAGTTCATATGAAGAGCCCCCTCTAGTGACAAAAAAGTTATTTATGCAAATAGTAAATTTACATAAATAGTGCCCTCTTGTGGCAAATAAGTGATGATGACTGAAGAAGCTATGACTTTGGAGATTTATAATGTGAGTGATTTTTTCATATTTTTCCAGGAGATCAATGGAAGGTGGCAAAGAATGCTGGATATCGAAAGGAAACTACTGGAAAGAGAGGGAAGATCCAGGCTTTGCCAGTATGACGTTTACCAAATTATGGTGAAAAAAAGATCGGAATTTCAGTACTGATCACGCTGTTACTGCCAAATATTCAAGTCACAAATACAAGTATTATGAACAACTCCAACATAAACCTTATTCCAGTTATAAATGATTACAAAATGCTTGTTCAGGAACTTGTTCTCTGGGATATTGATAGAATATATTGAAGATATCAAAAACTAAATTTACAGTAACTCTAGTATTACAAGATACTGACGTCAAGAAATTTTTGTTTTTAAATTTAAGTGGAAAAAAAAAAAAAACTCATGCAAATAAGTTTACTGTAAATTCTCTGTGATGGAAAGTTTGCATCTTGTTCCCAAACAATGTCTTGTAGATGTAGTACGTAGATTTTAGATGGCTGCGGACAGAAAGTCTCGTCTCAGAAGTTATATAACTTAGAAATATTGTAATAACAGGGGGCCGATTATGGTGTGAAGTTCAATGTCAGTATATTTTAATTTTCAAATACTTACAGTGATGTTTGTCATGGTTTATCAAATTACAAAGGTTCAATTGTAGACCTACGTTCTTCAAGGTCAAAGTACTGTTGTTGTTTTTTAAGAAAGCGATGTTTCAAAACTGTGGTTATCCTGTAAGGTACGTCATGACGGGGGCGCCCTCACACATCGGTCAACCCTTCCCAGGTGGAGAGGAGGCCGCGAGGGTGGAATGGCACGACGTATCGTACAGTCTAAACTGGACAGGCTGTTTTGCTGTTACAACACATCCAGTATGTCTTACTACCACTAAGTGAGAATATATACAATAAGTAACATTTCAAATGTTGGCATAAAGTCATCGTCAGTGATTCCAGGGATACAGCCATAGTACATCTACGTACACCGTGTGTAATGTACTGTAAACATGGACATTTTCTCTGAAAGATTTATTTTTGCTTATTTCGTTAGAACACAAAAATGCAAAAAACAAGTAGTGACTAAAATATTTCTTGTAGATGAACACAATGTACCAGTCTGGAAACTAGTAAAAATTAGTCTTTGAGAACTAGCTGAAGACTGTAAAATTGCAAAACTTTCTTGTAGCGAAAATATTGAGGTTTACGTTATACTTGACACAAAACAGCCCCCATTTGTATTGGCCATGCATTCTGCATTTTAATCCTGATTATTTGTACTTCATCTCAACCACACCAAGACTCAAAACATAACAACTCATGAATCTCTAATATTCGACAAAAAACCCCACCAAAACAACAACAACAACAACAACAACAACAACAACAACAACAAGCTTTATATTTTCCCGATGTAGACATTTTGTTCTGGGCATTACAAGAAGCCAGTTATATTAACCCCCTCTATCATTGCTACTTTAACTTCTGTATGACCTTTGACCCGACATGGGCATTACACAAGAAGCCACTTATGTGAACCATATATAGCATCATTGCTACATTAACCTTTGTATGACCTTTGACCCTACTTAACCATTAACCTTTATTTAACCTTTAACCTCTAAATCTATGTCTAAATATATAACAACTCCAGCAGCAAGTGTTGAGGAACTGAACAACAATTTGAAATAAGTCTTCTTCTTTTTTTTAAATTAATGATTATGCGATAGCTTTGAGTACAGGTCTTTTAAATTGTTATGTGGGAGATAATTATGTGTTGATTACTTACTATGCATTTACAGTTATTGTTATTAAACAAACGCTAAGTAATAAGTTGTTATTTCTATTGGTGCTTGTACATAATGGGTTGGCAGAGGTGTGTGTTCTATAATAATATTATATTTAATCAACACAGTATGCAATAGTGTGTATTTGACAGTTTTTAAAAATTTTTAGTCAGTCAGCAGTTGTCGTCTTATTTTCAACCAATCAGAAATCCTGTTGTCCCCAGTGGTTTTGAAAGGTTAAGTCACTGTATGAAAAACCAATGAAAAGCCATGATGTATTTCCCTGCTATGGGGTTTCAAAGAATAGCTATAGTAAGGGATTATATTATTCCCTGCTATTGCATTAGACTGTTCTGAACAACCAATTACAACTCATGTTATACTTTGTAAAGGAATAGTATCTAATGGACAACCAATGAAAAGCCATGTTCTCTGTCTTGGGATAACATCCTATGGACAACCAATGAAAAGCCATGTTCTCTGTTTTGGGATAACATCCTATGGGCAACCAATGAAAAGCCATGTTCTCTGTCTTGGGATAACATCCTATGGGCAACCAATGAAAAACCATGTTCTTCTATGCTATCTGATAACATCTTCTTGACAACCAATGAAATATGTTGTTGTTGTGTACATTAGGATAAGATGACAACTGCAATGACTAAACATGATATTATAGTTAGTATTAAGAGTTACAATACAATAGATTGATTACATTGTTGTTATTTACAAGGCTGTGCCAAATATGCAGAATAGACAAGTCATTTATTTTATACTGGTATTACCCGTCAATCAACCCATAGTGTCAAACAACGTTACACCCACTGCAACAAACTTGACTGGGATCATAGGAGTGTAAAAACTTACTTGGAATTTGCTCTGTTTCAGATAAACTTTATATATATAATAACAGAACCCATGACGTGTAAGTGCAAGTACAACCCTCAAAAAAACACTGGTGTGTTTGCTAGAATAAAATGAGCCAAGGAATGACGTCATGCAAAGAGAAAATTAGGTAGAAACACTAATACAACTGATACAAAAACAACAGTGATGCCTGTAGAAGTTATAATGTAACACTAACCCTTGTACTTGATTGTTATAACATGTAGCATTCTATCAGTAAACAGAGTTATAGATTCCAGTTCCTGTGGTATTGGTAAGTGATGTATCGATGGTAATTATACTATATGTTTCTGCATGAACCATGTCTCATTCCTGCTTACCACGACCAAGCAAATGCACCGCTGTTTTTTCCTGGGTTGTATGATACTAAGGGTAGCACATGTACTAGCAGTGTTTTCTGCTGCACTTTCATTGACTTTTCTTATGGCTGGAGAGAACACCATAAACGCTCATGTGAATACCCCCAAGTACGACACACTAATACCATGATGTCATGGATTTCATAATTGAATACCAGTAAAGCTATGTTGTAGGGGGAAGTTAATGTTTTAAAACTAAGAAGGCTTGTAGACAGGTTATTAAAACATAGACAATTTTATTTCCCCAATAAGTGCTACATGTACAAGTGGTGTTGAAATGAAGTGAAGTTATAGTTTAGCTTAATTCAACGTTTCCTACAGAGTGAATGTGTATTCAAAGTCAGATACTTGTTCAAATAAAAACATTTTCAAAACATGGCATTCTCTGAATACAAGTTTTTTCATGTTTGATGGATTAGATGAAATGTAAGGGTTCTAATCAGTTATGGACAAAGTTCAAATCGAATATTTTCAGTCACAGCAATATTGAATTTTTGCCACTAAAGGTACATTTAGTGATGTGTGTGTCATAATACTCAAGTCTTTTAATTGTTCTTTCGTGCATAACAAAAACTCATTGTACATTATCCCAGTATTAGAAATGTGAGTTGTGCCTACTTGCATTGTAAAATGCATTGTGCTTACTTGCATTGTAAAATGCATTGTACCAGTTTTCAAGAACGGGCTATTGTTTTTTTGTGTGCACAAAATACATTATCACAGTATTAGAAATGCGAGTTCTGCTTACTTGCATTGTAAAATGCGTTGTACCGGTTTTCAAGTATTGGTTATTGTTTTTTTGTGTGCACAAAATACATTATCACAGAATTAGAAATGCGAGTTCTGCTTACTTGCATTGTAAAATGCATTGTACCAGTTTTGAAGTACTGGTTGGTTTTTTCTTTGCACAAAATATGCATTGTGCCAGTTTTCATAGGTCAAGTTATTCTAAAAAGCGAAATACATTGTATCAGTGTTCAACTATGGGTTGTGTATTTTTGCACAAAATATGTTATACCAGTATTTGAAATGTGAGTTGTGCTCACCTCCATCCTAAAATGCATTGTATCAGCTGTCAACTTTTGTGCTTTTAGCACAAAATTTATTTTGCCGATATTTTTTATTTGAGTTTTGCTGTCTTTATCTTGCAAAATGCACTGTGCTGGTTTCCAAGTCAGATTTAGAGTCATTTTCTCTTCACATTGGAAAATGCATTGTACCCAAATATATTTAAATAAAGTTTTGCTTTCTTGTTTAACAAAATACAATATATCATATTTCAATCCACAAGAACTATTCCTGGGTAGAGATGGTAAACTCTTACAAAATAAATTTTTGAGACGATATAGGCAACTCAACAAGTTGGACAACTATTTCATGTATTTAGAAATTTAGAGGACAAATAGTATCTGAAATGTTACATTTGTGCAGTCTGTTTTAACTTAGAAATCTCAGCTTTGGATGGATCATTTCAAGTGTTTAAACGAAACTCTTTATTCTGCATGTGATTTACAGTGTTTTTAGTGTATGCAATCGTCTCTACAGGAGAAATAAAGTTGCCTTGGTGTTTCACTCACAGGCCACAATGTTGTTAACATACAGATGGACACAACTCAAGTCTAGACATAACAGAGACACACAACACACACAGCAGGATCCTTTGCCCAATCATATTGAAAAGTGATAAAGCATTGCTATTCTTTCACAGTGCAGTAGAAACAGGCCTCTGCTGAAAACATTTCACATGGACTTGATGATTTTAATGGCTGCAGTTGTTGACTTTCCAACTGATAATCAACATTTTAACTTAATGTCTACTTCTACACTCCAACTGTGTGCGGCATTTCTATAATGATTTCTTTTGCATTAGAAGTTGTCTCTGTGGATGTTAAAAAAATGCTGCGTCTCATGAGTGAAACACCAAGGCATCTTCATTTCTCCTGTAAGATATCTTCTATAGAACATGAGAGCGAAGTAAACAAACAATACAACATATACAAAAGCAATTAAAGATATTAACATGAGTTCTTTCCATTCAGGTAACTTTCCTATGAAAAATAACTTAAAAGTTAGATACTTTACAAGGTAAAATTTTGTGTGCTAAAAGTGAGATTTTGAGTGTTACGAGAAGTGGTAAAGAAATTTAAAAAGAAGTGTTCTGTGATAGTTTAATGTAATATGCGCCTTTTGATCTTACTTTGCTGGAAAAAAAGTCAGGGGTCACATAAATTGTTGCAAAATTATATCAAGATTAAAATCAAATGATATAAAAATTAAGCTTATGAATGAAAATTTCTACTCACTGAGTCGAAAGATTTCTTGGAAATGAATCTCAAATTTTCGCTGATGTTTCCTCAACATTGTCAGGGGTATACTACAATGGCTATTGTCATGTGTCTTGGGTAGCCTATTGTGGTACACACATGATGATGTTGACGAGATGTCAGCAAAAATATGAGGATTTGTATCCAAAAAATTTTAATCTGTGAGTAGGAATTGTCGTGAACCCAGAGTCCATCAACATTCATTCTCACAAAAAATGAAGCTGTTTCAGAATCCAAAATGGCCGCCAAAGACTGTGGTAACTATATCAAAAGAATGCTGATTTCCTTTGAGAGTAAGACAGTGAACCCCAATTTTTTTTATTATTTAAAACGGGCACAACACTAAAATAAAGTGTCTGCAAACAAGATTTCATAAGCAAAATTTGGAGGTATTTGAATAACTTTGATTTTCAAGAAAATTGATGCACTTTACCTTAAGATAAACTGCAATATACATTGTGTCACTTCGCCCTCACCAGCTTGCTCTATCTGGCGGTTGACTAATGTGTGAGGGCGCCCCATCGCAGCATACTGTACAGATTAACTTTCAGAGTGCAAGGATGCTCTTAAAGACTTTGTTCAAAGTTTTCTGTTATGTGGTCTTTTATGTTGCCATGGTATTTTATCATGATAAAAAATACCTTATGATTTTTTTTGTACTACTTTTAGTATTCCTTCCTACTTTTTTTCATGCACTGTTTTCATTTTTAAAAATTTAGGGCTCAAGAGAATGTTCCATTTTGTCAGCCGAATGGTGTGTATATTATAGTATGTACTCAATTGTTTTTATTGACAGATCAGCCTGGCAATTGTACAAGGGGAATGGATGAATAAAAAATTCACAAATTATGCAGTTTTGTCCAAAGTGTATTATGTACGTTGTGTAGTGTGTAGTTGGTGTCTGTGGTTTCGATTTTCAAGATCTTACATCACCCTGTCTAGCTCCATGAGAAATCATGAACCAAAAGTTATTCATGCAAATGAGTAAACCCCAATTGTTAGAATGATGTAAACAATGTATAAGTAGCATCCTGATATGACAAATATACCATATTTGGACATTATGTAAATGAGTAAACCCCAACTGTTAAAACAATGTATAAGTAGCATCCTGATATGACAAATATACCATATTTGGACATTATGTAAATGAGTAGACCCCCAACTGTTAGAACAATGTATAAGTAGCATCCTGAGGTGACAAATATACCATATTTGGACATTATGTAACTGCCCCATGACTTACCATTGGGCAGAATTCTGTGATCGATTAACAAGACATGGTGTTAATGATTGTGTGGGTGGCTTCATTTCAATTTGAAATTTCATCTTAGGACCTCATTGAGTTTGACACGAGACGAGATTTAAAGATTGGAAGCTACAGCTAGCTTCTAGACTATATGTTCTATGGATTGGTATATGAACGGGAGTATTCAAGCCTCTCCTCAGCCATAAACAGATATGATATGGGCTGTGTACTACTATGGAAAGCAAGCTATCGGCAAATTCGGATTGACACAAACTAAAGCTATTATTGGTGTTCGATCACACAAGTGGTGTCTTTATTATATTTTTTTAATATTGATTATGCATAACTTTTTTGAGTTGACTCAAGTTGAAACTTGGTGAATGACTCAAATGAGTTACCGAAGTGAAGACAAAATTGTCCAAAATGTAGTGGTTAACTCAAATAAGTAACGCATAATTACGTCCCGACTCCCTGAAATCATGCCATAAACATCTCTTGGCGCAGCTGTATGACAAGCATTAATTAGTAGACTTACCACAGCTAGCTAGCTAGGATTGATTCCATGTCTGTACTGGCATGAACAGGAAACTTTAGTCTTTTCAATCAGTATATGTATACTGAGGCAGGAATCAATCAAAGTCTGACAATTGTTACCACTAGAGGGCGCTATGACAATGGACTCAACGTTGTATAGAGCTTTACTCAAGGAAAACTTATCTGATGAAAACCTCATGATTCAATCCCAGGTTCTTGTGTTAGTGTTATATTATTAGTGTCGCCATAGAATCTCTCCTATGTTTATGATCATCTATTTCTAGAACTCTGCCAGACAACTGTTTTTCACAACTAAAATTTAATCCTTATCAGAGCAGACCTTTAAAGCTGCACGAGCTGCAACTGAGATATTTTTTTCATTAAATAACGAAGTTATATTAATTAAAAATTAGTCAGTTACTTATAAAAAGACATTGTATCTGTTAATTAGTGGTCAATATTATCCATAGGTGGTGTAGTGACAAGTTAAAACATTGAGTGAAAGCTCAGTTTTGAATCCATTTCCATGTTAAAATGACTAGCTTGTAACTGTAGTATCGTTTCTCAATCAGACAACCATAATGTATTCATTGAAAATTGTTAAAATATCAATAATAAGACATTGTGCATGCTAATCGGTGGTTGATATTATCTATAAACAGTGCAGCAAAAGATTGAAATTGTGATTACAGTTGAGGGCGCTGATTTTAGGTGCAGACCCAAAAATAAATTTGGTTCGATTTATCATGTATATAGCTACAAAAAATACATGCATCAACAGGTGACTGAATACTGCTCAGGGTCTACAATATTATGAATGTCATTAAATCTAACAAATAATTTCTATAAACAATGATCAGTTGCAGGTAGTGTACCTTTAACTTTTTTTTAATTATGGGGAAAGAAAAGCAAACACTCAGTTTTTGGGTAAAACTTCAGGATTTTATTGGAATAATACCTCTGCAAACATACAATGCATATTTTCTCAGTTCTACCTCAACATCTCTCTCTCTTTTTCATATATTACTTTCATTAACACCTTCTCTGTGAAAACATCATCTTTCTTGAAAAGCATTGTTGGTTCAAATACTCTACACTCGACATAAATTAGTGCCGGGTCCAAACTCTCAAAAAAGGCACACTCTGTCTTAGGTTAGAATATAAACAGTGCACAGTGCAAAAATGACAAATATTACAATATACAAAACACTGTCACTGGAAAAAATCTTGGAAAACCTGGAAGTATTTCTAACTGTCTTTCCATGGAAAAATCCATATATTCCTTGAAAAATTCCATGGAATATTCCACTAATTCCAAAGAAAATTCCATGGAATATTCCATATTTCCATGAATATTCCACTCATTTCACAGAAAATTCCATGGAATATTCTTTTTTCCATGGAATACTCCATTTTTCAATGGAAAATTCTATTCATTTCAATACTTTGTCACAACTACAAATGACTGTTCTCTATTCCTGCACTGTTCATGTAAGTTTACACTTGTCCAGTTTTATTACTGCTTTACCCAACCATTGTCTGAAAATACTCTCTATAGCAATTTTCTATACAGGACTACACTACACTATACAAATTTGACTTTGGTAAAATATCAAAGGAATTAATTAAAGGAATGTTTTTACTATACAAAAGGTAAATTTTACACACTGTGAAAAAAACACAGCAAATCTTTCAAAATTTTAATGATAGATGGACGACCTATGCGAATATACTCGTATATTTGGACGGAGGGGGAAAAATCACAGAATTGTGTAGTAATATAATACAACTTGCGAATGTTTCATCATGAACCCTGGAGTGAACGTCAGCTCCAGGATTTATGGGATATTAGAGACAGCGAGCCAATCTTGGGTAAAATTAATAGTGAAGAGCAATAGAGCAATAGTAATTCAAATAACACGTCAGAATATACACAAAGAGGTAAACATTCAAGTTTTTTTTCCTTTATTGTCACTGCAAAGTTCCAAGCCAGCCCTCGGAAAGTTGAAAATTCAATGTCCCAAATTTCTTCAATGTCAGCCCGTGATCGTAGCAATAACGTAAATGTCAATATTTTATGGTTTTTTAGTTGTCTAACTGGCAGAGTAAAGCAACGCCGCGACCGATCCAGTGTGTTGATGGTTTATCTGATGGTATTTCCATGCCGATGACAAAGTTTGTAGAGTGGCCGGTGGTCGAGAGAGTACCACGTCTGTCACTAGTTTTGTACACTGGTGCAAGGTACGTTTGTTTATCTGGTACTTCGTCCTTCTTGCATGGTTTTAACCAAATCTATTAAACACAAAAATATGAATAAGAATCTCGCCAAGACATTTAAAAAAAAAAATTCAAAAATATAAATATTTTAATAATGTTAGGACATGTGTATTCTATGTGAAATGTTTGCTTTACTGTGAAATGTGAAAAAATTACATTTAAAAAAAAAAAAAAAAAAAAAAAAATCCGGTGGATCTTCTCAAATTAATCCAGAATGTATTTATTCACAACATTATAATTTTACAAATAAATTGATATGGCTGTAACAAGCCGAGATGTAATATAAATCATGAGACAACAACATGATTGTCAAAATATTGAGTCAGACAGTATCATGCCCACAGACTATTTGTTCAAAAATTTAGATTTTAATTTTCATATTTTATTTGTCAAAATTCACAATGATTCATAGAATTGTATCGTCTATGCAAGTCAGCGGGTTCAGCTGTAACTTTAGACTTACCACTGGCATAGGGTCTTGTAATACTTTAGGTTGCGACTCTGCTATCAGTTTTGATCTCCTGTCCCATCTGGCACCATCCATGTACAAGCCATTGATGTAGGCACCTGTTACAACAACATCATAACATTAGTTTCATTGGTCATATTTGTATGGCGCACTCTAGTGCTCAAACAGTCCCTTGCCTTTTGTTTTTATAATAGTAATATATTGAGTACTACAATTTTAACCTATACAGACAACATACTTTTGATAAGCTAAGAGCTTTTGACTGCAGTCAGTCTTGTTCATGCCATGATGGATGCTGTACAGATGTATTGATTTCGCATTGTATGGCGCCCTCTAGTGTTTATAAATTATAAGCCTTTTGTTTTTGAAAAAATATAAATTAAGGAAAAGAAACATGTGTATGACTAAAATATAAAAATTACTTTGTGATCATGAACATTTCTTAACTGATTTAATTTTCAATATGACAGAGGGTCGCAGTTTTGTGTGGATTTTGTATTGCAATAGACACCCAGAAATAGTGTGTATATACATTTTTGACACCATTTGAGGGGTGTGAGGCTAATAATAAACAGGTTGTACTGACCATCTTCAGGAGCTTCTTTGTACTTCTTGTCGTCCATCACATCATAGTCAAATCCAAGTAAGTCAATTGGTATGGTGTATTTTCTGGCATAGTTCTGTTGTACACTGGTTAAGAATGCCTGCGTGAAGTAGAAGCCTGATACCCAAAATATAACAGGGGCTCCTACATCATACCAGTCCTGTCAAACAAACAAACAAACAATTACTCAAGTTATCATGCTCCCTAAAACCTTCTTTTTTCTCTAAAAGTCATATTAGCTAAACATACCACTGAAAATTAAAAATTAAAAACTAGTTCATCTTCCTCACAATGGTGCTATCTGTAATATTTCACCACTGAGGGCGTACTTTCTACAAAGGTCTATACATTTTTAGCTAAAAAGATACCAACAAATGTTCAAATTAAACTTGCCTCACAACGGTGTTATCTGTAATATTTCACTACTGAGGGCACACTCTCTGCAAAGGTCTATACTTCCATTGATTACAGGAAGGGTGCAACAGTCATAACTTACCTGCAAGAATTTCAATCTTGCCAGGAAATCGTTGACATAACTGCCAAGTGGTTTCAATGAGGGATATGATTTCTTCATCCACATACTCGGTATTTTACCTTTCAGAATACTGACAACTACCTCTTCAAGTTCAGCTGACATAACAACTAAACCCTGTAATACACAAAATATCAACAAATTTGTCAAAATTAATGATGATGGCATTTGATAATACATTGCATTTTTTGTAAGTAGTTATTTTTGAACAATTTATGACCAACAGATAGTGTGTTCTTAAACATAATAATGACAGTCTGACAGGCATGTTGTGTTGTCCGAAAGATAATGACGGATAAACTAAAGTGGCAGGTGATCAGAGAAAACAGGTAAACCTGCACTCACTCCCTCAACACACACAGAAAAAGAACAGACAAAAAGACAGCATATTACTTATAATGCCAATAGATTATTTCCTATATTAGAATTCCCCTTAGAAAACAGATATGAATTGATTTCCAATGATCTCTGTCAACCCAGTAGATAAACTTAACACAGACTATCACAGCTCTACCCATCATTGCTGTATTTACAGTCTCTGTTCCACTTTGATATGACCAGGAGGTGAATAAAAATTGCACGTACCTTGATAGCTTTTTGTATGTTGACAAGACTAGTCCTCATTGTTTCGAGCAGGTTATTGAACCTGACCATCTCTTGAACTAACACAGTGTTCATACTTTGTGTGTAGGTGGTCGGGTATTTTCGTAGTCCTGCATCCACGTCAAAGTTTGGCGGCAGTCTGCCAAGGATGTCACCAGCTACGTCATTCACAATTTCATCGTTTGACTTCTGGCCTCCTGATGATGTTCGAGACTGTACAAAGAGGGGATGATAGTGATATTTTTTTTAGGAACATTTCAATGCTGGTATCTTACAAACATAACTATATATATATATATATATATATGTATATATGCCTTCACATCACATGCACTGTTCAATGCTATACAGGAGGTCGTCAAGTTAGATAAAACCAATTTCAATGATTGAATATAAATGTATGTACAATATACCACTACAAGATTTTATTCTTGATATTTTGACACTGAGTCTTTAGACCATACAGCAATTAGACCATTACTCCACAAATCAGTCATGTTTTACTTCCAACTACATACCTGTCAATCGTCAAGAATTGAAGAATAACTTATCAAATTTATTTTTCTGCTTCTATTTTTTTTAAAAGGTGATTCTAAATACCCCATACCACAATTTTGAAAATTGTTCTTTGTATGTATTGTAACCAGTAAATGCAAAGCTAACTATTCAAGCGAGTAAAAAAGAGTTAAAACAGGTGATTGGCGAATGACCTGAGCAGCCATGAACTTAAAGTGAAACTGCCTATAGTTCTCCCATTGGGGATTATGATGTCATAGCGGGGGACCGTTTCATTGTAAAAGTATAGTATAGTAAGCAATGGCAGACAGTAGTAATTCTGACTTTGATACTCGTCAGAATTTATCTGAGAATGATGAATCTTCTTTCATTGATGACTTGACCATGTTCGATAGATTAATTAGGCTTGCTGTATGTCATTTAGCAAAATAGCAATAGTGAATGTGACTATTTAGAATCACCTTTTTTGATTACAAAACTCCCAAAATTTTTGTTAAAGTAGTAATGCTTTGAATAGCTGCTGAATGAGCAATTTGTTGACAGAGCAAAATGACATGACATGACATGACATGATTGCTGACAAAGCAATGATTCATGTTTGATGTTGGCAGTAATGATATGACGAAGCCCTCCCCTATAGCATATGATAGGCCTACATTTAGCATTCTAATTAATATCTCATATCAAGCCACAGTCACAACACAACAAACAGATTAACGCTTTGCATAGCACAAAAATCACAACACAACATCAACAACAACAACAATAAGAACAACAACACAATTAAGCTATTCATAAAAAAACAAGCAATTACATATTGAAACCACAAATATGATTAGTTTTTTTTCCGTACAACTTCTTGTTTGTAAATAATATGTATGAAATGTATTAAAAGTGACAATCAAATGTTAGAGAGTTCATGCAAGGTGTTAACGGATAGAGGTAATAACACAAAGAAGGATCACATTGTCTGTTTTTTCTCTTCTTATTGTTGTAAGTGCAGACATGCAGTATGACTGTTTCTAGTCTAGTCCCTATACAGTATCGTTACCATTTACACCTCAACTCACATATAGTCAAAGTCGTTACTCTAGAAGTCCTGAGATGCATGAGATGCAATTTAAAATTCATCTACAGCCACCCACACAGTCATTAACATCATGTCTTTGTTAATCAATCACAAAATTCTAACCAATAACATGGTCCCTGATAAAGTTGGTGTTTATTGGGGCAGTTATTTAATGTCCAAAAATGGTATATTTGTCAGTAATTCTTGTACACTGTTTACATCACTATAACAGTTGGGGTTCGCTGATCGGATGAACAAAATTTTTTTGTGCTGATTGAGGGACTTTGACTAGACGTGGGTTAGTTAGAAACCACGTTGGCACCCAGACTAGGTTATTTGTGTTATTGGCATTGTTTTTAAAATCCTATTTTCACAACTTTATCATTTCACTGACTACAGTTATACAGTACAATATCATAAAATACTTATAGAAAGTTTCATTTTTAAACATATTTACTCAATGTGAACAGTAGATCATAGCTTAGCTTTTACCTAAACTTATGGGATAATTGTTGAGCAATTATTAACTATGATTTTTGTTTTGCTACGACACTTTATTAGCTGCTGTGCTGATCTTTAGATTGGTCCCAGAATGGGCAACAATTCTCTTAAAATATCATAAATGTTGTGTTGAAATTCCATTTGAGCTGTAGCTATTATTAGCAGCTATAACTTGAGCCAATCAGAAACTGACTTTTAACTTAATCAAAATGACTAACCAATCAGAGACCTGGACATGTGATTTAAACTAAAGCACTAACCAATCAGAAAAAAAGTGACACATAATTTGTTTAAAAAAACACTGTGTAATCAAAACTTGTGCATATTTATGCTTTGAAACATCACACATTTGCTAAACTATATTGCGAGCTCAACAAACAAAATATGTGAACATTAATTTAATATTGACACACTTTCTAATTATTTTGAGAGCTAAACAAACAAAACATGAAAATTTCAAGGCATAGAATTGTCACACAGTTAACTATTTTAAGAATGACAACACAAGTGTATATTTACACTATGAAAACATATTTCACACAGATTGTAAAACTTGTTATTTGCAATTGATGTTAGTTGAACGAAGGTTTGCAGGTATTAGTTATTGTTAATATATATATGGCATGTGCATGTATGCAGCGGCACAAAACTCTGTACAATTCATTAAACATGCTTTAGTATAATGTTGTTAGTTAGGACATCATGCATTTGATGCCATTTTTGAAGGATTTTTAACACTGTACCTCAGCCTATGAGATTTTGATTATCAGGACAATGGAGCAGTTGTGCGGCGTATGATTGATGGCAGCAACGGGGAGAGGTCACCAAGTGCAATATGGATATATGGGATCACAGAAAATTAAGTGATAATATATGGTCGGAGGAAAAAAATGAAAGATGGGAAATGGAAAAGGAATATAAATAATTAAAAAAACAAAATCGTTATCGCTGATGATGATAATTGTGACATTGCAGAATAATACGTCCAATGACATGAATTATCTCCAAGCAATGAACCTGAAAAATGAAAGCTTGTAAATTCCATTTGGTGTTCTTATGCCAGACACAAACTGATTGGTTGACTATACAGTATAATCTACATAATTATATTTCTAATTTACATATTTGCATAAATCAAAACAGCCTAAATCATGTAAATGAATTAACAAACAAATAATTTACATAACAAATATGGTAATTTGCATAAATTCATTGTTATTGTACAACATTGAAATTTGCATAAATTACAAGTAAGACAGCCTAAATCATGTAAATGGTTTGCAAACAATATAATTTACATAACAATATACTGCAATTTGCATAAATTCATTGTTATTGCATAACATATTGACTAAAGCATATAAATGGTTTCATATACACTATAATTTAAATAAACAATGTAGTAATTTACATAAATGTACATAATATACATTGGGGGCATTAACCTTTTTTGCCTTCATGTATATTTACTGACTATTAAGAGATGGACTTTGGTAGAAAATCAACCTTTATATTGTTCACATTTTCAATAATTGCGTATAAACTAGTTAGGAATTCATCACATTGTTTATAATTCAACATCAGTTTTCTGAAATATGCATTTATGCTGGCAAAGAACACTTCATGGAAAATACAACACAGATGAAACATGACATGAAATAAGGTCAAAGGTCGATGTCCTAGCACATGTTATCTCTGAATGATAAAGCATGATTTAACGGCTGCAGCATTAAGGATAAAGCAAATTATGCAATATTACAAAGATTGCTGGCTCTGTTACCTCAACAGTACATAATAATAAATGCTATAATAAAAATAAATTATGTGACAATATGTTGTTCATAATGTTCAATAAACATTCAGTGCACAGCATTGTAGTATGATGATCACATTACAAGTAATACATGACAATAATTTCTTTATGAATTCAACATATATATATGTTCATGCGTGCGTGCATGCGTGCATGTGTGTGGGTGTGTGTGCATGTGTGTATGTATGTGGGTGTGTGTGTGTATGTGGGTGTGCATGTGCTTGCGTGAGTGTGCATGTCTTTTATCCCAATAGTTGAAACCAATCTTAATGGCCTATTAAGTGGACCAAATGTCTACTTTTTACCTGTAATGTTTTATTCTTTTAGTCAAAGTCTATGTATGTATTATTTGAATTGGTTCAATAGCATTGCTTTGTCTATTTGTTTAAAAAAAATGTTTCTTGTTTTTGTATGTTTCGAAGCAGACATTTCAATTTCTCGCTGTGAGAGTAATAAATATTTTGTATTGTATTGTACTGTATTGTGTGTGTGTGTGTGTGTGTGTGTGTGTGTGTGTGTGTGTGTGATAAAAAAAGACTGCAGTATGCTGCAATACATTTCTCTTCAAACAACAACAACAACAACAATGTAATACTGTCTTCGATGTCATCCATTTTGAAAATGGCTGACTACTAGAATTATACATGTAAAAGTGTAGTTGTGTATAGACTGAAATGTGTTTGTAAATGATGATGTAAATGTTAAATACACTACAGACCTGGGTTAGCAGGATGTTGTCAAACAGTAGTTTGGTTTCAGATTGGTCTTTGGTAATATCAGCATTGGCGTTCATACCAAAGATTTCTGGTGATGGATTGATGGGCAATCCACGGGCGTACTCAATATAACTTTCATACTGTTAAAACAAATAAAAACATGATCTCATTTAGTACAAAATCTTTACAAGGAAAAATATATATGAGTTTTTTCATTTAATTTTTAAACCAAATATAAATGAGTGTGTTGCTGGCACACAGTGGAATTACTTTACTTGGTTGTTATGGGCTGTAATACACAAATATTATTTCTTGAGTTCGGCCATAGAAAATACGAGTGATCTACAGGCCTAGTCACTACAAGGCAATAGACAAATACAGACAAATCCTTTAAGAGGTCATGCATATTTTCCAGTATATTGATGAATAAATATATTTATACCTCCTTATGCACAATTTTTGAAATATTGTGAAAAATAACAGCAATTTGGAAAATTTTGACTTAAATTTTGGTCATCATATATCAAGTGATGTAGACATGGGTTGTTGTTATAATGTAGAATACCCTGGTATTAAACTGAGATCTATTTGTTCAAACATGGCTTGTGTGGTATCATACTGGTAATCCAGCCTTTGGTTTACTAAGTATTATTATAGACAGATGTAAACTAAATATATTGTTCTTCAATGTGGTAGATTACACAAGTGGGTGATAGCGGTTCCTCTGTTGTGCGATTCTAATCACCCTGTGATCAAGATAGTGTAAACACTGGAAGTCCCAAAACAGCGCTGCAAGTTCATGTACCTCTAATAAATTAGTTTTCAGAGACACCTCCCTACTGAGACTATAATTAAACTAACATCCATTCAATAGCTTATCACTGTTGTATCAGCATGATGCGGCAATAGTCTTAGTTTGTGTCAATATCTTAGAAAATTGGAGGCTCAACAACCAGGGTAATACAATATATACTATAGACTGTAGAGATTACTTACATCACCATCCTTGGGTGCATAGTAGAGTTTACTGTTATCAAAGTAGTATTCATCTGTCTCAATAATTTCACGGTTGTATGATTTAATGAGGATACTGTGCAGAGTACGTCTGTCTCTGTCGTCAGTTACTCTACCGCCATAGTTACATTCCCCTGTTAGGTAACTCAAGGCATCAAACGGAACATGCTGTAAACAAAGCAAACATCACAAAATCATTATCTATCGGATCCTCACAACAAAGATATACATCAGAAATGCCACCCTACTGTGTGGATAATTAAACCAATATCTATTCAATAGCTTATATCAACATGTCTTAACAATAGTTTTAGTATGTGTCTATCTCAGTAAAACCGAAACCTAAATTGCCACGGTTGTACATTTTTAGCATCAAACAAAATACTTGTTTGTTTTACTTACTTCATATTCATTCAAGAACATTGCCAGTTGTTGGACACTGATACGTAGATCAGTTTCATTGAATTCATATGGTATGTTCCAGCCTAGGGGACCAAATTTACGTCTTTCTTGCACCAAAGCATGGAAGAAACACAGGCCAAAGAGTAATTTCTTGAAGGCTCTCTGTAAAGGGAAAGTCAGACATTCGTTAGTTCCGTTCATTTTTAATGATGAGACCTTATGGTCTACCATATTATCTACAGCGTAGCACTTGCAATGAAATAAGTGGATTTTAATGCTAGCAATATCAATTCACAAATTGCATAAAAAAAGATAAATTGTTGAATTTATTGTACCTCTACAAGCAGAAAAATTGAAGAAGTGGTGTCTATAATTTATTCAACATTTTCTTGAACTTTCTTCATATATCATGACTACATAATTGACATATTTGCATAACTCTCATTATATATGCATGAACTTTCCTCACATATGACTACATAATTGGTATATTTGCATAATTCTCATTATGTATGCATTTATATCGAAATTATAGTGCTCTGTAAACAGAATAGCAGATAATGTTTTGATAATGTTTAAAATTTGTACTACATCACTATTTTATAAAAATATCAAAATCAAACTACACAATGCATGTTAGGGTTGTTAGATGAATTTCAAAACACATAATTAAACTTTAAGCAAAACAGTTTTATGTTAGACATGAACAAGATTTTGCTTCTGAAATGCACGGCCAAAGAAAGCATGGCACATATTCCACAACAGATTGGAAGTGTCTTGATGCATACGATACTTTACCTGGTTCTCCTGTGGAACACAAACACAGCAATGTCGGCATAAGCAAGATTAGTAGCAGCAGCAGCAGCAGCAGTGGTAACAGCAGAGGTGCAGCAGTGATTGCAGCAAAGATGGTGTAAGCAGTGCAGGTTGTGAAATTAATACATTCAAGTGGGGGAGGTAAATATTGGAGAAAATGGCAAAAAAACAAAACAAAATAAGTTTGTAAGTGAAAATGTTCATGGCATGGAAATGAAATAAAATCTGTAAGTTGTAGTATTAGGAGGATTGTAAATATGTGACGGGGGGGGGGGGGGGGGGGGTGTTGAGGGATTAAAATACTTCATTTCCACTGCTGCAAGTATGCAACTGATGGTGTATGATTAATGATGGGGGGAGGGAGGGGTATCTTTAATTGTAAAGTTTAAGAGTGGGGAAGTTTCAGTCTTCAAGTAGGTAGGAAAGTGAGGGTGGGGCATAATTTCTTAAATGTTGAATTTATTTATGGAGGTTGGGGGTAATCTTGCAGCATGGAGATAACTGGGGAGGGGTCTTCGCTTCTCCGCTTCAATCATTAGTATGAGGGGATGTACGTGTGATAATGAGGGGTAGATGGAGACTATGTTGTATTATTTTGTATGAAAATGAGGGGCAATGGGTGGTTTTATTCTTAGTATATGTTGTTATTTTCTTTCTATGAAAAGCTATCAATACAACGAGTAACACTGATTCAGAAGTAAAACACTTTCTTGCCGTGCTACACTCGTTTATAGCATTCATATCAAAATGTAATTAAGTATACTGTTTCAATTGGTTTATTTACAAGCCTAGCATGTGGCCTTTCCAATGTGGTCAGTTAGCAAATGACAAACAGTATACTTTTACACTTGATATGGATGCTATAAATGATTGTGGTACATACAGAAAATGCTTTATTTCGGTGTTATGGGTTGTATAAATATCTATAAGTGTTGTAACAGATTCTCTTCCACTGAAATGGATGACAAAACTGAATAGTTCACTGTGTAATCATGGGTGCCACAAATGAACAGTGATTTGTTAAGTCATCATATTAAAAGTTTGTATGAAAATGTAAATGCAAAAAAACCCAAAAAAACAGCAGCATTGCACAAATAATGACGCATTCATATCATTATTAGAAATGTACATTTTTTACGCTTTTTAGCAAATCATGCCATGCAACACAATATTATGCACCATAAATACTGTGTTCCCCACAAAGGAATGGTTGCATTGCAAAACAGTATATTAACAGCACATACACTTCTGATAAATTGTCTTTGAGAAATTGTACAATGGAACTCACTACTTTATGAAAGCCTTGGGAGAACCTTGATTATTACTAGGTAAAATCATAGGGTAGAACCCACAACTCTATAAAGGCCTGGGTAGAACCCACTACTCTATAAACGCCTGGGTAGAACCCACTACTCTAAAACGCCTGGGTAGAACCCACAACTCTATAAAGGCTTGGGTAGAACCCACTACTCTATATTAAGGCTTGGGTAGAACCCACAACTCTATAAGCGCCTGGGTAGAACCCACTACTCTATAAAGGCCTGGGTAGAACCCACTACTCTATAAACGCCTGGGTAGAACCCACTACTCTATAAAGGTCTGGGTAGAACCCACAACTCTATAAAGGCTTGGGTAGAACCCACTACTCTATAAACGCCTGGGTAGAACCCACAACTCTATAAATGCCTGGGTAGAACCCACAACTCTATAAAGGCTTGGGTAGAACCCACTACTCTATAAAGGCTTGGGTAGAACCCACTACTCTATAAAGGCCTGGGTAGAACCCACTACTCTATAAAGGCTTGGGTAGAACCCACTACTCTATAAAGGCTTGGGTAGAACCCACAACTCTATAAACGCCTGGGTAGAACCCACTACTCTATAAATGCCTGGGTAGAACCCACTACTCTATAAACGCCTGGGTAGAACCCACAACTCTATAAATGCCAGGGTAGAACCCACTACTCTATAAAGGCTTGGGTAGAACCCACTACTCTATAAAGGCCTGGGTAGAACCCACTACTCTATAAAGGCTTGGGTAGAACCCACTACTCTATACATATTTGTGAAGAACCCTGATAATGTTATAATATCTAAAATATTTCTCTATGTAAGACCTAAATATACACAAAATACTTAATCTGAGATACAAGTATGTAGATAAATACTGACCACTTGTTTGACTCCATTGAAGAACTCAGGATCAGAGATAGGATCACTAAGGTAGGATCTAATGATGTTGGCTTTGAGACCTTTAGGTGGTTCATTGGTCATTTTAACTCCGTTCTGTAGCACAGACACTGGGAAAGTCTCTGACGGATAACTTGTCAGCCACAGACGGAAATCTGGATGTGTTGTTTCTGGATTCAATTCCTGTAAAGTTTTCACAAAAATTATGATTAGTCAGTATCATTTTGTTGGGATCTGTTCTTTTTTAGGTGCTAAGATACCAGCACTTTACCAGCTATTTCTTCAACCATGAAAAAAATGACAATGGCATTATCCAGTACCCATCTGCTATTGCGCCATCTAGTGGCAGCTTTTGGAAATGTTTTCATATATTTCTATTTGTCATATTGGCAATTTTTAGCAGCTCTTTTTTCCCTTGAATTCTCAGTACCTCTAACGGCATTCTACCTCAAACTAGAGGATCAAATAAGGTTGACTTATTCTCATATGAGCCTAATTAATAATTTAGTAACGTATGCGTAGCACATGGAGTGAAAGTTATGGTGTAAAAAAACAAAGAAACTGAATGGTCACTTTATTATTTTATGATGCCACAAGTTTTTTAAAAGAGACATTGAAGGAGATATAAACTTGTGAATTCTTACCTCACATATCTTTTCCAGTGTTGACATCCAGGATGCTGCCAGATGGCAGTTTTGAAGCACAACCCACGTTCCTTCCTTGATTCCCTTCTCTATCATTTTCAAGGCTATGGGTCCTTGACCTTGACCCAGAGACAATGAACTGAGTTTAGCGCCTCCAAAGCCCTGAAATCAACCAATCAGATGAATCTTATTTTAGTGACTTGTCTTTACAAATAATCAATAGTCTTCACTAGTTAGGACAAGTAATTATGATGTACTTGATAACAACATAGTCCCTTTCATTGTGTCTCAGAGTTTCATGGCTTAAAGGCCCATGACTCAATCCCAGAATCCTACTTTTGTAAAAGTTAAGGACCAACTTTGACTGCAAGTCAACTGTTTCTCTCACTAAAATTATACTCCTAAGCCTTCTACTTGAATGGTCACAATCTCACTCAGTTCAGTTTATTTTGTTCTGAATGACTGTAATTTTTATAAGCCAAGAGTCGTTTTTTAAGACCGACTTTTTGACTGTTTTGTGTCATATCCACAACCACAACCACAACTTTAGCCTCCATTTTCTATAGTCTTGGTGCCCTCAAACTGCTGGTACACAATAACATTCATTCATTCATTTTGGTGAAATGGCTGCATAATTAATAGGTAACTTGAATATGATATATTCTAGTGTCTCTAAAAGCTCTGATCCCAGGTTCTCACATAGTGTTATCATATCAGTGAAATGATACAGATAAGAAAGCATCATTCTATGTTTGCAAGACCAACTTTTTCTATAGCCGTGCCAGACATCCAGATTTCTTCTCACCCAGTTTTAATTTCTTATCTGACATGGATCTTTAAAAAGAGTAGCATTGATTTCACTTACTTGATCATCAGCAAATTTAAGCAATGCTGCTCCAGGATCAGCTCCAGGAGATAGAATAAAGATCAATGCTGCACAACAGTTACTGTCTGCAAAGGCCTTGCCCAAATCAAATGGTGGTGGTTCAATGAACTTTTTAGCAAGTTTGGCTGTCACAAAGTCTTGTACAGCTGGAATCACCTATGATAGCATAGAAAACAATTATAGTAATTAGCAAATCTTTGTAGAAAAACACATGCCCCTTAAAATTCCTTTGTGACTGTTCCCCCCCCCAAAAAAAAAAAAAAAAAATAAAAAAATAAAAATAAATAAATAAATAAATATTTTTCATAATTAATCTTTTATCCATGTCTATACAATAATTAAAACTCTAATATTACAATAACTCAGATTTATTTTATTCCTTTTGGTTTTTTTCTAAGGAAGCACTGAAATGTTCCACAAATATTGTATTCATATGCTTGTCATTTCATTGAATGTTTAATTCACATTTTGAGCACCACACGACTAATGGTGAAATAATGATGAAATAATGATGACCCATATCTGCTTGTTGTTGTGACATAGAATGAAGAGAACATAAAGCCAGTATTTTGTGTTTGAACCACATAAATCTTGGCGTGATCATCTTTGAATACTTGTTTTCAATTCTATATATATATATTCTTTTATCTACTGTAAAACCTGGACATGTTCACTAAAGACTTATTTTCACTTCTTTTGCTGGAAAACAAAAATGCCAAAACTAAGGACTGGATTACTCGTTACTTTTGCACCTGTAAGTAGTGACTTAAGTGTACTCTTGTAGTACATTAACATAACGTACTAGTCTGGTAATTAGGAAAAATTACTCTTTGAGAACAAGCTGAAGACTGTAACATTGCAAAATTTTCTAGTAGCAAAAATATTTAGGTGTACAGTATATATATTATATATTCATTTGATACATTATCTGCTGAGTGTATATAATTCACACACTTTATAAAAAGTTTCTGATTGCTCTCATCTCATACCTTATCTGGTCTTAGACATCTTAAGATTAACATCTTCTGGAACTGACCAAGAGATTCTTCCCATTCTCCTGGACATTCCACTTTGTGAGGTTCCATGCTATCATAGATAGCCTTCCAGCCATCCTTCTGTCCTGGGAATCTCTTTCTCATGCCTTTGAAGCGATCTAGTTCATCCAGACGACAGATTTCATCCCAGGACTTCTGAGGCAGCCATGCTGCTGGATTGGAATGGGGGTTATCCAAACCAATACCACCTGTCAACAAGAACCGCCACTCTTCCTCGTCCACCTCCTTTGAGTGCTTCAGTAAGTTAGCACAAAGTAGGAAGGAGAACAGCAACTGAAATAATAACAATAAGAAAACATTTCAGACCCATATTATGTGCATGCAAACAATTTTTTTTTTTTAATTTAAAAATTTTTTTTACTTTTTTTAAAATTTTATTTTTTTTACATTTGAATTTTTTAAATTTTTTTTTATATAAATTTTAAATATTAATTTTTTTTTATATTTTTTTATTGGGGGGGGGGGATATTTCCAGACTTATAAGTTATTTAAATCTTTCAGATGCATGTTCCTTTGCTCTCAAATAATAACACAGTTTATCCTTTCCTTTAATAGACGTAGCAACTGTTTTAGACCTGCAGTCACCAACTGGATTAACCTTAGATACAAAAACTGACTGAATATCTATAGCCTTTTTTTGATAACATAGAATTGTTAGTTTCTAATATACAACATCAAGTAAGACTATATATATAGCATGCAAGAAGATAGGTCCTAATAGTAAACTGCATACCAACATCTAAAAACAACCATTAACTTTTGTACAATGCACTGAGACACGCACACGTTTTTATAATAATATAATCAAAGTCAATAGTTACAATAATAATAATAATAATAATAATAATAATAATAATAATAATAATAATTGTTTTTACCTTATCTTTTTCAAACAGTGATCTGCAGATGTTACAATACAGAGAGTAGGTGAAATATTCCTTCAGATTGGTCAATCTTACGTTCACATCTTCAGCCTTCTCTGAGTTGTCGATGCCCATTATGAACAAATTAATGAACCACGTGAGTGAATACTGGTACATAGGTTCAATATTTGCCATGTCAGCTACGGTGAAGAATAGAATACTGGAGTGGACAGCGATCGGTTTATAACCACTACGGGTTTTGTCAATTTTCTTTTCAGTCTCCTCGGCAATGGCTTGTTTTTCAGAGATTTCATTGGCTAGAACTTTGGAGGACGACAAGACTTTGATAGCTGTTTCATCTTCAAGGATGTTACCCTCTGAGGAGGATAGGACTTCCAGGATCTTGTCTTCAATTTCTTTCAGTTGTCTGTTGTAAAAAGACACAAAAAAAGATTTGTTAAGTACGGTAGTTCATAAATGCTGCAAATCCTTTTGTATAAAATCAGGACAAGTGAATGATGTAGAGAAATGGATTGCTGTCGCAAAGAATAGGGTACTTGATTTCTTAAACAGGAGATGAAATGACATACATTATTGGACCAATACCAGTATGTTATTTCATATACTGCTCAAGGGATATGAACAGTATATGATTTTCTACACATGAATAGCTGTGTGTATACATGTGTGTGTGTGTGTGTGTGTGTGTGTGTGTGTGTGTGTGTGTGTGTGTGTGTGTGTGTGTGTGTGTGTGTGTATTTATGTGTATATGTGTATGTATGTATGTATGTATGTATGTATGTATGTATGTATGTATGTATGTATGTATGTATGTATGTATGTAATGTGAGTGAGTGAGTGAGTGAGTGAGTGTGTGTGTGTGTGTGTGTGTGTGTGTGTGTGTGTGTGTGTGTGTGTGTGTGTGTGTGTGTGTGTGTGCGTGCATGTGTGTATAAACTTGCTTTCCAATCTATCTATGTTGATAACTCACCTCTTGTTCTCTGCACTCTGAATAATGAGAGCATTTTTCTCTTCCTCCAGTTCAGGTCTTTCTCTGGCTACCACAATACCAAGTAACTGATCTTCTAAACCTTCTGGTGTGATCATGAAGTTCAGAAGGGTTACCTATAAATGAAGAGCAATGTTATATGGGTCAATGTCTGATAAAATGAACATTGTTCATAACTTAATGAAATTACAAACATGACAATATATTTCCTGGAGTTCCATACCAAAAGGCATTGTACTGACATCAATGATCATGACGTTGGTATTACCTACATCCTATCTCAAATGAGTCTTTACTATTATATAAGTAACAAGTATCAACTCAAATTTTTCATTTACAGTTAAAATGATGTAGCCTTGCTGTTTCACTCATGTGACATGACATTTAATACACACCCTCAGACAACTTCTAATGCAAAAGAAACAATTACATAGATGCCATGGACAGTGGGGATGTAGAAGTAGTCAAGTTGAAATGTTGATTTTCAGTTAGAAAATAAACAATTGCAGTCATTAAAATCATTAGGTCCGGGTGTAATGTTTTTATTGTAAGCCTGTTTTTACTGCAGTGTGCAAGAATATCAATGCTTATCAGTGTTCAATGTGATTGGGCAAAGGATCCTGCTGTGTTTATTGTGTCTCTGTTATTGTTAGTCTAGAGTTGAAATATGTCGAACTCTGCGTCAAAAATGTAATGTCCCATGAGTGAAACGTCAAACCTCATTTTAGGTATAATAATATTGATGACTATTGTCATGGTGTTAGTTGACAACATACAAGAGATGAAAACTTTGTTTTGACATTGGTATTTTATAATGATTTCAATCTGGTTAAAATGTAACCACAACAGTTTAGGATTTTTATTTCAGTGGTACATACATACATTAATTAATTAAGGGGGAAAAAACTTACCTTAACAGCAGTTTCTGGCAGATAATGAGGATTTCTTAGTTTTGTTGTGATGTAAAATCGGAAATCGTGGGAGTACTCTATAGTACTATCTCCCAATCGGATGCACACGGCACCTCCTTGTTTAAAAGTCTGCTTCAACAATAGTGGTTCTAGCAAGGGGTCCAATTCCTCTTGTACATTTTCTAGCAATACCTAATAACAAATAGGGAAAACAAATATTAAAATTTAGTGTGATTGTGTTGAAAAAGTTAGAAAGATTTAAGAAAGGATAGAGAAATAATAATGATGAAACCTATTTTTGATATAGTGCTTCAGAGCCTTGTGTTGAAAGCATCATAACATTATTACTCCCTAGCACAGACCCATAGCAGCACAATTATGGCTCTTTATACTTCAAGTTCAAATCCCTAGGGAGCATACAATGTCTGCCATCTCTTCAAGTTCAAGTACATTGAATGGACTCCTTCATATAGCAACATTGATGCTACCAGGTCCCCATTTATACACCTACACTGCGTGGAACACAATGTGATTCAAATCTTGCCCAAGGACTTTAATAACTAAGAAACAAAAGGCTCAAATAGGATATGTATAGATTGTGAGCCATTCACTCTGATCATTAGAATATCATGATTCCACTGGTAAGACATAAAAATTAGTAAATCCATAGTCAGATTGGATATCAGATACAAGTCTTCAATTATTCTTCAATGTGGTAGATTACACAAGAGGGTGATCGCAGTTCCTCTGCTGTGCAATTGTATTCACTGTGTGATCGAGATAGTGTAAACATTGGAAGTCCCAAAAAAGTACACTACAAGTTCATGGGACTCTTTGTCAATAAAATTATGTGGACACCTCCCTACTGAGACTATAATTAAACCAACATCCATTGAATAGCTTATCACTGTTGTATCAACATGTCGCGACAATAATTTTAGTTTGTGTCTATCTTAGAAAACCGCAGGCTGAACTACCACAGTACCAGAATAATATCAAGACCAAAACTACTGTGGACTTCAAATTTGACTAGACCAATATACTATACACAACAAGAGATTGGGTAAGAAATCTATCAGGCTTCCTTAGCTAGCTAGTTACCATGGCAATCACATGTTAGAAATTACTTACGGGTGTTCCAAACTGGATACAGTTTTCCAGTGTTCGGACAAAGTCTCCATCTGTCAACTTGATGACATGTAAGTTGTTTGCTTTTTCACTGTTCTTAACCCATTTATTGGCTTGACCTTGTGGATCAATCATCAGTGGCCAACGACGAGCGTTGCTGTAAAGTACAAAATATGTTATCATGAGTATATGATCATCTTTGCTGTATGACAATGCCATTTGCAACAGACTATGCCACCCCTTTATCACAAATGGTACAAACCATACTGGTGCCCCCCTCGAAAGTAGCCACCCCTACATCACAAATGGTACAGCCCAATATGATGCAACTTTCAACAAAGAAACATTGCCACCCCTACATCACATAATAGTACAACTCAATATGATGATGCAACTGGTACAAATGGTACAACCCACACGCGATCCCCCTTGCGTTCCACCCCTCCTTTACAAACGGTACAACCCATACACGACAACCTCCTAGACTCCCCCCTCCTTTACAAATGGTATAACCCATACCTGATGATGATGCCATTTTCAACAGAGAAACTGTCTGTAGGTAAGCCAAAGATGTTCCATTGTCGAATCATTACAGGTTCACCAAGTGACGAAATCAAGGAGAAATTCGGACTTGAGGGTATGCCATTCTTCAAGACTTCTTCTGCCCACTGACTGATTTGTTCCTAAGGGAGAAAAACAACAACAACACATCTTAACAGAATTTAGTCACTACATATAGGGTCCCTTTTTTTTTTTCAAAGTTGGCATATGATCAATCTATGTAAAACTAACTATTGATATGTGACATACCAATCAGGGGTAACTGTTCTCTGTACAACTTCAGACTACGTTTACAAGCTCTTATAATTACCATGACTATTGGCACATTACATGATAAAAGACTGGATAACCAAGTCAATGTACACACAGTCTGTGGTGTTCGGAAGGATAGCCTTCCACTAAGCATCCAGGTACTGAAGAATATGTTATTTATGGTAACATACAATATGAGGGATTGTTTACAGCAGTGACTGATTATTGCTAATCAATGGAATGATACCACATTTCCCACAATGCACTATTCAATTTTCCCACAATGCACTATTGAAGATGTAGGTTTGCTACAAGTTTCTTTTTTTTATTATTGTTTAGATCTATTCTCACATCAACACCTACATACTACAAAATCCAACATCACAGACACACAGAAATGACATTTATTTTAGATTCAGTTGGGATTCAAGTATTCAAACACAAATCTGAATAGATGGCTAAAATATGGAAAAAAAACTTACTTGTCTGAAGTTAGCAGTAAAAGCTCCTAGATATGCTACAAGACCAGATGAAATCAAAATATCACCAGTCAGGTTCATGTATAGCTGGCCTAGTTCTTTGGCGGCAAGATTCCATCTAGAAAACACACACACACACACAAAACATAGAATGTCAGTCATATGAAGCTATTACTTGGGTGTGAAATATCACTTTTTAACACACCTAAAACTATTATTGTGACAAGTTTGATTTTTCAAGTAGGAAGCCACGATAAAACTATTTTTAAATTATAATTTTAAATTAAATATCCAAAATAAATGCCCAATTCCCATCCATATGTCCACTTTAAACAATGTCCTTGTGTATACATTAAGTGAATGTATGTTACTTGAGAAGTAAGTTATGTTATTTGAGAAGTACAAGATTTCTTGTCTTACCTTGTTTTCTCACCGCCCAATCCACCAATCAGCTGCTCAGCACGTTCTAGTTTCTTGGTACACAAATCGACTTGGAATTCTAGGTCAGCTTTCTTTTGTTTATTAGCTTCTAATTTCTCTTGTAGTTTTCTTAGCTTCTCTTGAACTTCATGCAAGGCAGCTCGTTTCTTTTCCAATGAAGCCATTGCAGTGGCTAATTCTGCGTTAGCAACCTTGAGGGCAGCTTTCTTAGGAGCTACGACTTTTGCAACTCTGTATTAAAGTAATATTGAATATATTTGAACAACATTGTAAAAACAAATTCAAGAGTGCTCTTAAAAGGTATGTTGTTGAAACTCACTATAGACAGTCGGTTTTTCATCTCATTTGAGATCATCACCACAAGTAGATACGATTTCCATTTGACTGCCTAACATGTAACCTCTTTACATGTAAGTGGGGCCTAGCGCCTGGCCCCTGATTAGCTCTGTTTTTATTATTTGCTAGTCCCCAGCCACACGCTTTCAAAAACTTAACTTGTGTCTTTTCTTTGATGTTGTATGAATTTACTTTTTTTGTAGTTATTGTAAATGTGTTCCTTTTTTGTGTGTGACAAAGAGAAACAGCCAATTTCTTACATTTTGATTATTTGTAGAAGAATTACTGTGTGGCACCCCCTGTTTAAATGCATCCTTGAACCAGGGGGTGCCACAAAGAGAAACAGCAAATTTCTTACATTTTGATTATTTGTAGAAGAATTACTGTGTGGCACCCCCTGTTTGAATGCATCCTTGAACCAGGGGGTGCCACACCCATGTGACATATCTGACCAACCAATCACCAGAATGACTGAACACTTTGATCAACCCAAATCAACTTTCCTTATGTGCTGTTATTATCAATATTACTTCATGGAGGCTTAAGACCCATCAAATTATCTACAGTAAGAATCAGCTTCTCAACTATAACAAAATGTCTCAGCTCTGATGTTACTGCTTGCCTACAATTCTTAATTTTTTTATGCAATTTCCCAAATAAGTACATCACAAGGAAATGATAATATGGAGACTTTGGTGTGGTTGAAAACAAATTACAAGTTAGGGGTTTTTTTTATGCAAATTTTCAAACTTTATGAATTAAATCTGACACAAACGTCAACATTCAATTCCAAAATATTTCAACCAATACATAATTCAAGACTGGTACTTACTTGTCATACGATTCCATGGCACGAACCCATTTGCATAGACCTTCACAGGCAGTCGAAGCATTACGGACTTTTTCCGGTTCAAATTCAGGATTTGGAATGTACTTGGCACGGATCACTTTCATGATATTGGGAGGTATAGAATCCTATAAAACAGTAAGTTTGGAAACAGTTAGTCACTGTTTGTATAATGCTGGGGGGGGGGGGGGGGTTAAGAAAGTGGTGGGGGTGGTTTGGTGTGGTAGTGTTGGGGATGGTGTTGGTGACGGTCATGTGGTAGTGGGGTGGTTTAGTGGTGGTAGTGTTGGTGGTGTTGGTGGTGTGGGTGGTAGTAGGGTTTCACAGATCTTTGATGCTATGCCACTAAACACTGAGAACACTTTTATTTTAAAAATCCAACTTTTTCCGACTTTATTAACTGAGGTAATTATCATACTATCTTAATATACTGTGATGTCTTTTTTAAACGAAATCAATAGCCATCTGTGTCAGATCTTAAAAGTACTGCATGTCTGTCATATAATTGTCCAAAAAATACCCCATCTTGAAGGTAATTCTTTTCCCTTCTAAAATCATTCCCTTCTAAGCATTCTATTTAGAATGCTGCTAACACGACCAATGACAGACAGGCTCCTAAAACCAATCCAGTTTATGTCTGGATGTATAAGGAACTTCCAAACCTTCAGTATCAGAACACAGTTTCCCCAAACTCTGGATACAGTTTTTATTGCGGTGTCTATCGAAGAAATTTATAGTAGTTGTTTTTATTTTTTACTGCGTCTTTTAAAAAAATAATTTATTATGGTTTTAACAACATTACCTTATCATACTCATGAAGTGATTGCAGGAATTTCATGTCACCAAGGATACGTTTAGATGGACCCCAATAATCTTCAATCTTCTTGCCACTACCTGACGGATCAGGCACTCTGTCTGGTTTCACACCTTTCAATATACAGATGGACTCCATCACAATACGCACACCACTAGGGGGACTCTTCATAGTTTTCACAATTGTAATATCCTGGTGTAGGTAGGGTTAAGAAAAAAAAAATTAGATAAATAACTTTAGTAAATTTTAGTTCTGTTCTGATGTTGGTAGGATAGTTAGTAACTTGGTGAACTCTTCATATATTTTTCACAATCATAATATAATACATTACTGGAGTTTTAAAAAGAGTTCAATAAACAATTAAGTACATTATTTAAAAAAATAAAATAAAATAAAAAATTTTCAAACGGAATATTCAGACTTGTAAAATCTATGCTATTCTATTCTAAAAGTAATAGAAGTGTTCAAGCACCACAAAAAAAAAAAAAAAAAAAAAAAAAAAAAAAAAAAAAAAAAAAAAAAAATTCATAATATCTTTGTGTTGAGTAAGGAAAAAAGGAAATAACATCACTTTGGTGTCAGTTCTGGAAATATACAGCCTTTACATCATGTATTGTCGTCTACAATATAAGTTTCCTTGCAGTGACGTTCCTTATTAATGGTAATCAACTGGTGTGTAATTAAGTTAGTACTTTTAAAAGTACATGGTTTGAATCCTCGACAAGTTTTTGCACTTCTGCTGGCTTTTTAAAAAACTGAATAATACATTTATCTTACTTGTTGCGTCAAAGTGTCCAGGGCAGCCAAAGCAGCTTCCAAAATAGGAAGTGCTTCTGAGAGCTCAGCATCGCACTCATCTTTGATAGCTTGAGCTGCCTTGGCCTGTCCATTGGCAACTTCCTCATCTGCTTTCACAATTTTCTCTGTCTTGGCAACCTCAATGGACTCCTTCTCTATAATCACCATTATTTCGTCGACCTCCTTACTGGCCACAACCAACTGTGGTTGTAACTCTACTAACTCTTTCTGCATCACTGTGACTTGGGACTCGGCTGAATCTAATTTTTCCAAACCTACTTCGTATCTCTTCTTTCCTCTCATCACCTCCCTGTAGATTTAGAAGTGACAAACAAGTGTATGTTAATATTATGCAAATGAAGGTCAAGGGTCAAATATGGGTGCTATCATGATGAAAAATACCCAGGATTTAAATCCCATATTTTTGTTCAAATGCATTCCACTTGGCTTGCATGTGGTATAAACAAATGTATTTTGATATTATGCAAATGCAGGTCAAAGGTCAAATAGAAAAGATGTTTAATTGGCTTAAATTTACACTATGTCTTGATATGAAGGTGGGCTAATTCTCTTTGTGATGAACCCAGAAAGTATATCATTACTACACTGAAATAAGTGTCTACAGTATACCAGTATTATCCAAATATAGAGCTAAGAAAGGATGACTTACATTCGCTTTTTATCCAGCAAAGTCTTGAATGTAGAGATTAACTCCAGATAGGAGGTCGGTGTCACATAATTATGTCTATCCAGTTGGGTCAGATACCGTTCTGACAAAATTCGAGTTGTTGTATGGAAATGTTTACACATGGTAATGCATCCGTCTCTTTCTTTATCTGATAGCTGTACTTCATCCAAGAAACGTGTGGCCACAGCTTGTAACGCATCTTCTGGCCAGGACTACAATAGACAAATGATCAATAAATATATATGAGTGGCAAGGCAAGAAGTGTATGACCACAGCCTGTAACGCTCTATCTTGCCAAGGACTACAGTAGAAACATTACCAAAAAAACAACAGATGGGTATAATTTAAAAGGTAGTGATGACTTCAAGCATGTATCACAACTTAAATATTTGAAACTGACAGTTCACATGTTCGCCCACGGACAATGGTGTTTATGGCACTTCCTACTACACTTTCACTTACTACACTAAAATACAGCCACAGAGAAGATAGCAAGCACTCATGCAAATATCTTGAGTACTGGAATACCATACTTGGACAGTACAATATAGTTCAGAGAGAAACACTCAACGATGAATAATTAAAGTTCAAAGTTCATAACAGATAGATCAAAACGTCACTTTCATTTCCTATTTACCATTCCAAAGTAACTACATTGTACTGTTCTAGTTATTCATGGAATCATCAACAATATATTCTCTATATACCACCATACTTGTACTTGTTGTGCACACTATTTCTGTCATATTTTGCAAACTGACAACAGTTGAAAATGGGACCTCGGTTAAACACCGAGCTATTTTGATAGTATCAGCTACTGTTCAGAAAGCGATTACCTAGAACCCAAGGTACATGTCTATAAAAACAGTTGAATAGCGCCCCCAGTGTCAGTACAGTTATAACGAAATACGGATATAACGAACTGAATTCCCTAGTCCAAAGCTATTCGTACTAACAAGGTTTGACTGTACATTAACTGGGAACCCACAGAACATGAGTACAAAAATAGTTGAATAGCGCCCCAGTGTCAGTACAGTTATAACAAAATATGGCTATAACAAACTGAACTAAATTCCCTAGTCTCAAGCTACTCACACTAAATGAGGTAATTGATTGTACATTACCTGGAACCAATCAATTGTACAGCAGTTAACCAATGATGGAAACTTTCTGAGTCTATTACGGAATGCATCACCAATGGGACTCATTGCCAATACGACGTGAAGCTGGTCACGGCAGCGATCTATGAACATATTGAATAAGGACAATGGTGTACCATCGGTTTGCTTTGTCTTGTCTTTCTGCCTATCAATGGCTCTCATTTTCTCACAGATTTCTTGTTTTTCGTCTATGGCATACAGATTTGGTACTTCACCAGCGTTGAGTAAGTTGTTGATATCTTCTAAGAATGATTCTTCTTTTATCTGGGTGAGAAAATAACAATTATTTATGGGATTTACCAGGGTGATATACTATCAATCATCACATATTATGAGTTCTGATATCATGGTCATTTTGTTGTTGTTATTTTTTAGAAGTTTTTTTAGCTGTAAATTCGTGTATATTGTCTAATTTTCATCATTGAGTGAGGTCAAACTTGATTAGTTGTTTTGTCAACTATTTTTGACCTCATTTCTACGTCTGATTACTGACAAAATATATTTTGTTTTTTCATTCAATTTTAATTTATAGTTTCACTTGTATAATTTTTAATCTAGTGAAATAAAGTATTATTAATAATTAAATAAGAAAAGGAAAGGAAATATACTGTAAAAAAATTTTGGAGAAAAAAATGAACACATTTTTATTTGTTATTTTCTTGAAATACAATGAATAACACTGAAGTAAAGCAATTTCTCTATGTGCTACACTTGTTTATAGCATTCATATCAAGTATATAAGTATACTGTTTCAATTGGTTTATTTATAAGCCTAGCATGTGGCCTTTCTAATGTGGTCAATAAGCAAATGAAACAGTATACATTTACACTTGATATGGATGCTATAAACAATTGTGGTATATACAGAAAACGCTTTACTTTGGTGTTATGTAAAGTGAAACAGTTATGTGAAAGCAGTGTATGGTACGTACCTGAGTGTCGGCGAACAAGAAGACGCCATGCTGCTCACCCTCAGTAGATTTTCGTAGGATATCTTTCAGATCTTCTCTCCACTCAGTCTTGGTGTAGCTTTTACTGATTTCCACTTGAAATAGTTCATAATCAGCCATGTGTGAGGCTAAACGAGTGAGCGACTGACGTCCACTGCCGCCAACTCCGACCAGTAGGGCATGGCTGCGCGGTTGCTTGATAATACGCGAGATACGCGATACATGCTCTATGGCGAATCTGAAAATGACAGTAGTAGGATTGAGCTAAGTAGGAGTTGTACCAATTAATTATGTTATAACACCTTGTTTTCATACAGCCTTCAGTGATTGGCAGTGATTACCACTGGTCTAACAGACTACCACCTTATATATTTGGTAGTCTAAATATGATGTTTAGTAATAGTTAGTCTACATGTATGTGCCATGGACTACTGCTAAATTCAAGCCCTGGAGGGGGTTACTACCAAACCACAGTGAGCATTTCAATTTCACAACACGATGTTTAGTAATCATAGTCTACATGTATGTGCCATGGTCTACTGCTAAATTCAAGCTCTGAAGGGTGGCTACTACCAAACCACAGTGACTATAGCATTTCAATTAGGCAACACAATGTTTAGTAATAGTTAGTCTACATGTATGTGCCATGGTCTACTACTAAATTCAAGCCCTGGAGGGTGGTTACTACCAAACCACAGTGACTATAGCATTTCAATTAGGCAACACAATGTTTAGTAATAGTTAGTCTACATGTATGTGCCATGGTCTACTACTAAATTCAAGCCCTGGAGGGTGGTTACTACCAAACTACAGTGACTATAGAGTTTCAATTAGGCAACACGATGTTTAGTAATAGTAGTCTACATGTGTGCCATGGTCTACTGCTAAATTCAAGCCCTAATGGCACACACACACATGCACACCAAAACGGAAGATTCAAACACAAAACTGTTTCTAATCTTTACATTCACAAGGGGATAAATTGTAACATTTTCTGTGTGTGCACACTATCAGTGCCTGTATTTTGTTTGTATGTGTAATTTGTAAAAAAAATGTGCCTGATGTAAAAAACATTGTGCCACTAAATTGAAACGCTATAGTCTTTCTGGTTTAGCAGTACCCAGAACATACTGTAATATTTACATCTTCTGCCCATGTCAAAAAGGAAACATAAAAACTCACCTGAACATGACCAGATCCATGGGTTTTTTACTCAGGTTATTGAATTCTTCCAAATGTCCTTCTACCACCTTAGTCAAGGTGTCAATACTTTTGACTTCAACGTAGTTTTTATTATCAGACTTGGGATCGGAGAAATCACAGTAGATTAAACTACGTAGATCATCTTCTTCAACTTTCCCGTCTGCGTTACTGTCTAGGTGTTCAAACAACTGGTTATAGTTCTCCTTTAACTGAGTCTTCAACGATTCTTGACATATAAATTTAAACAACCAGTCTCTATCATCATCGTCTACCAAACGGTCATAGTATACACGGAACATCTGTAAATAACAACAACAACATTTATTTACCTTTGTATCGGCACTCGAAATAAAATCAACAGTGCAGAACACAACTGACTGAAAAGACATATATACAAAATATTCTCTACTGAGTCTTGAAGTTGCCACCTGAATGTTTGTGTGTTGGTAAAAGATGAGTGCTATCCTCCACTGTCCATTCATTCATTCATTCATTCATTCATTCATTCATTCATTCATTCATAGCATACATATCCAATAAGCTTCATTCATTTGCGATTATGTGTGAACGTGTACAAATCTGTATACAATACAAATGTTTACACGAGTCTTATGACCTTACCTCATGGACCCAGAGACGCTTCATTGCTCCCGGGGTTTCACATGTTTCAGGCAACGACAGCAGTACGCCCTGAATGACTCTGGAGAAGTCACGTAAATTGAACAGATAATGTGACTTGGTTGGTGTGGGAAGGAGATTGGACATTGCATTCTTGTACACATCCATTGTTGCATTGACTATCTGGTCTGCAACTGGTTCAAACTCTGTGCCAAAACTCCTGTAGTCATGGAAACAAGGAAAGGGGAAAAAAAGTTGACTATTAGATATTAAGAAGTGATATTAATAAATACAGATATTATGACATGCATTTTAAACTTCAGATAAATTTGAAAAACTTTTCTTTACAACATGGTATGCAATTCTGAAAACTCTTGGACCAAGGTAACTAATTCAACCGGAGAGAAAGTAAGATGGGTGGGAAAATACCTCATAGGGTAACACCATCTGGGAATGTACATGTAACGTGTTCTTTGCCAGGTAGTGAACATGCAAAAACAACAATGGGGACTGTGGATTTCAGGGCATTGTGGACAAATGAGTTGTCAACAACTTCAAGTCATTCTTAAGAGGGAAACTTCATTTCACCAAATGGGTACAAAGCAGTCAAACAAACTGTGCAATTGGATTCCTTATTGAAGACACGTTTAAAATAAGGCTCAGAAAACCTGAGGGGAGGGGGGTGTGGGGGTATCAATTCTGAGGGGTTTGGGGTTAGGGTATAGTTCATCCAGTTTCATTCCACAGCTATACAATCTATGCACTGTCTGGGTTAGTATCTCTACCTTATAACCAAGTCCAGTTTTTTCTTACCAACCCTATAACCACTGTGAAGTGATGGGTTAGTTGGGAGAAATTGAGTAAAAAAAATATTAAGATTTTATGTTAATAAAGTGATCTAAGGTACTAGCTATCACCTTAAGAATGGTTCTGGATTAGTTTTGCATATTTGCAATGTATGATTCTAGATGGTTTTACAGTTCTCCACGTAAATGTAGAAGTACACCACCTATAGTCTGCATATATGTAAACACGGCCAGTGTGATGGTACTTTGCATTGCATGTATGACAATGACAAGTTCGATACTGGAAACCTAGCTAACACAGACACAAACTAAAGTACTGTTGCAAAATGTTGAAAGCTAGCAACAGACATTGAAGAAATTACACTAAGAGTAGGGTAGAACTGCTGATAGCAAGTTTTCCTCAAAAGGCTGCACATTCAACCTCACTCAGAGAACTTGTTAACATTATCTTGATTACGGGGTGATTATATCCATACAACCCAGGCACCACTATCACTGCATTGGTATTATCTAACACAATAGTTTTAATTTGTGTCTATCTTAGCTTGCCAATAGCTAACTTTCCGTAGTAATATTTCCCCTCAACTTGACATCAGTGAGTGACAACAATGAATTGGTCATGTTTCTGTGATCAAAGTATATGCAAAGATTAATGAAAACAGAGACACAAGTGTGAAGATGGTTGAGTATTGTATTAAAAAGTTTGACTTACCGAGCACTGATATGCCAATTCATAATTTTAGAGAAAATAGTAAACATGGTAGAGTCATCAAATTCATTGATAGTGATTGAGTTGAAATGTCGCAGAAAACGTGGAGTGACAGGATTACGGCCGCCACCTGGAGGAAAACAAACAAACAAACAAACAAAATAGTTAGCTTTCCCATCAACAAAATGTTTATTTTGAAACGGGTGATTAACAAAATATCTATTTTTTCTGAAGTTTTTTTGATCACTTTATGGTCACATTTATTACATTTGGAACTGGTGAAGTTCTTCTGTATGTGATGATCAAGCAATGCATTAAGTATGTTGGAACTTGGATTGAGAATTGGTAAGTTGGTTGGTGGATATTAAGTGGGTAGATTAGATGGGTAAGTATGTGGATGGGTGAGTAGGTAGGCAGGTAGGTAGGTAGGTAGGTAGGTATATATGTAGGTAGGTAGGTTGACAGGCAGGTGGAAAGATAGGTAGGCAGGCTGGTTGGTGGGTAAGTGAATATTACTAGATTGGATGGGTGAGTGGATAGGCAGGTAGGTACAACATAGGTAGGTAGGCTGATAGGCAAGTGGAGAGATAGGTAGGGAGATTGGTCTAGAAGGTAGGTGTGTAAGGTATGAAGTTGGTGGGTAAATACATGCATAGGTATGGTTGGTGAATAGGTGGATATATATAATTATGTGGGTAGGTGGGTTGATATATAGGTAGGTATGTAAGTGAGTGGGTTGGTAGGTACAGTGGTAGATAGATAGGTAAGTAAGTAAATAAATAGAAGAAACTCACCAGGAGGTCCCATGGCAGCCATCAGTTGAACATCTACCAACTTTTGAGCTGTACAATCTTTACGATCATACCATTGCCAATGGTCTAACCACTGACGTAACAGTTCTATGGGTGGTTGAGCTCCATAGATTTCACGCATTGGCATGTTCAAGTCATCCACAAAGACAATCTTTAACAACAAACAAATATGCAAAGATAAGACATACACCAAAAAAATACATCTGGAGTAAAGTTACTCTATACAATCAAGAGGAATATCTAGAAAAGTACAGAAATATGCCATATTTTGGTTACCCAGCTTACTGTAATTTTCTAGAGTGTCACAAGAGGGCGCCCTACAATACATGACTTAAAAATGAAGACCAAAATTACATATGGCAGTATATAAAAAAGTCAACAAAATAAAACAACTGTGTGAGTTCCTATAGATAGCACAATCGGAAACAAAGTTTAGATTTTTTGACAGGTTGAAACTCCAACCAACTTTCTTGAAAGTTGACACACTGGACTGTTCCATGAGCTGTTTCTGAACAGCACTCCTAGTGGTCAAACTATGCAATCTTTTGTCTTGCTAAGAACTGGAACATGGCTTTTTGGTTTAGATATAATGATGATGATGAAGATGATACAAGTAATTGGTAGGTATACTTACAGTTTTCTTGCCAAGAGGGGGTCCGAAGACGCCTTTACGCCTCTTGTCAAGTTTTGACATGATAATATCTTGAGTCTGGTTAGCACTAGTTTGTGCTGAGAAGTTGATAATAATAGGTTTGTAGACTTCCTTGTCAATTTGGTTAAGTAAGAAATCCTATAGGAGATAACAATGAGATTCAGTCATGGAGAAATAACAATACAGTAATTCAACTTATGCACATTGTAGAAGTTTCTTTATCATTTTTTTTTTAAAGTCAGAACTTGACCAACTCTAAGAGAAATCAGTCAAGCAATCAATTAAAAACAATGTTACATTGGGCTCTGGTAATGTCAACTGAAATATTAGTATGACTTTGACACTGAAAAATAAATATCTATTGTCATCTGTGGTTTATAAATTGCTAAATAACTTTTAGTTATACAACACAATAGTCTGTATGTAACTGAGTTTGCACAGATTAGTGTATGTCTGTGTATGTATGTATGTATGTATGTATGTATGTATGTATGTATGTATGTATGTACGTACGTACGTACGTACGTACGTATGTATGTATGTACGTATGTATGTATGTATGTATGTTTTTGTGTGTATGTGTGTATGTGTGTATGTGTGTATGTATGTATGTATGTATGTATGTATGCATGCATGCATGCATGCATGTATGCATGCATGTATGTATGTATGTATGTATGTATGTATGTATGTATGTATGTATGTATGTATGTATGTATGTATGCTGTATGTATGCTGTATGTATGTATGTATGTACGTACGTACGTACGTACGTACATACGTACGTATATATACTGTATGTGTATGTGTGTGTATGTATGTATGTATGTATGTATGTATGTATGTATGTATGTATGTATGTATGTATGTATGTATGCATGCACGTATGCACGTATGCATGCATGTATGCATGTATGTATGTATGTATGTATGTATGTATGTATGTATGTATGTATGTATGTATGTATGTATGCATGTATGTATGTATGTATGCATGTATGCATGTATGCATGTATGCATGTATGTATGTATGTATGTATGTATGTATGTATGTATGTATGTGAGTTAGCATATATTGACTGTATGTAACTGTAATTTAGCATAGCATGGATTTACTGTATACATGTACTATATGACTGTGTGAATTTAGTATAGATTTGGTATCAATTTGAAATTTCTTGTGATGGCAATACTTACAGAAATGTAGACAGATTTACCAGTTCCAGTAGGTCCAACAAACAGGCAAGCCTTTTGGTGAGTTACCAACATTCTCATCAAGGCAGTGTATCTGACAGTGTCAACAGTTGGTACAATGATTTGATTGACAACTGCGTCCTTGGGAATGGCTGGGGCATCTCTGATCTCATCAGCCCACTTCTCCCAACGACCTGGACCCTAGAGAATGCAAACATAAACCATAAAATTATGTCTTTTGAGAAATAAATTGCAAAACAATAAAATAAATGTGTAAAATAACAATGGCAAACTTTTTACACTTTTTGCATCTTTTTGCAATTAACTGAGTTACAAACAAGGACTTGGTATATGTTATTTCACATTCATTCTTCAAGGGGGGGTGACACTAGAGGACGGTACGAAGTATGATCACAGGGAGCAGCGAGCGTGTAACTGATTGATCGATCAATTATTTGATTGGATGTTTTATTTTTGTGGTGAAATAGGACTTATTTTGTGTGTGATATTGATCAAGTAGAAAAACATCGTAAAGTTGTTTTATAACTTAAAATTTCAAACTAAATCCTAATTCTTATTATCCATGTGGCCACTTTAAACACAAACAAAAGTATTTTGATTCTTACTATTAAACTTAGACTCTCACACAGCTTTGCATCACTAAAAGGGCTGTTTTGTATGTACTGATATCTACTGGATAATTGTACGTGAATATCTGCGTATCGTGCACACTCATCGACCACATAAGGCTAACCATTCGTGCGATGTTCCATGTTATCACGAAGCCCTCGGAAGTGGATGCAGTAACACGTCAATAAATGGTTACCCCTATGTAGTCAATGAGGGTGCACACAGGATATTCAAGTACAAGTATGTGGTAGATATCGGTACAAAACAGCCCTTTCTGCTAGCGACAATCTCAAGACTGCAGAGAGTCTACTGCTGACTCTAATGTGATGTAGACAGTAATACTTACATCTTTGACAAATCTATAGTCAAATACAGATCCACCTTTAGGAATAGGGACAGTGAATGATTTCAGTGGTGGATCCACTAATTCCAGAATGTGGTATTTGGACCTTGACTCTTCCGACAGGCCACCCTCCATGATTTCCCGGAAAAGTAAGTCAAACTTTTGACGACCGTCATCTGTTGTGGTGGCACCAATAGACCAGACGAAGGAAAATAGGAATATGCTCTGCAATGATAAGTATAAATATGAAATGAATATTAATAATAATCAAAATAATGAGTGGTTTATTTTTAGACCCAAATGCATAAAAAATTATCAAAATAAATGAAAAAATGACATTTATTCTAAACTTCCATCCAGTTGGCTGTTATATTGAGGGCAGTTGTTTTATGAAGGGGCTGGTGACAGTTCTCAAAAGCTATTGTCCAAGGGGTAAGTTGTTAGGGGAAGGAGGGAGTTAAATGTCCTGGAACCCAATAGTACCTTACATTTACAAGATGCACTGAGTCTGGGCTAAAATGGTGACAACCACTAAACCTAACAGATAATATTCAATGTACGGCACTTGATGTGGTCAAATATTCTGATGGCCAAACTTTGTGATATAAATGTTATACTAGCTTTTGAGTGCATACAGAATCACTTATTTGGACTTGATGTGGTCAAATATTCTGATGGCCAAACTTTGCGATATAAATGTTATAATAACTTTTGAGTGCATACAGAATCACTTATTTTGACTCGCTGTGGTCAAATATTCTGATGGCCAAACTTTGCGATATAAATGTTACAATAACTTTTGTGTGCCTATACATACCTCAATCCAAGAACACACTTCTCTTTCGTCCATTCTGTTGAACTGAGCCTCATCACGGAACTCATCAAATTGGGCATCCATCAAGTTCATCAGAGATTTCACCAGATTAGTGTCATTGGTAGGTGACAATTCCTAAATATGATGTGGACCAGAAATAGCTAATTAGTAAACAAGTCGATGAATAACCTGTGGCTGGGTTACCCTCACGTGGCTGTATGTAACCAGTAGCTAACACAGCATGTTGGCTATAATATGTAATCACAACATTAAAATCTGTGAGCGTAATCACAGAGATATTCATTTTTTTTTAAAAACTGAGGACTTCCTGCAATTGAACACTTAAGCCAATTTTGCGTCTTCAATCAATTTCATCATAATATGTCAAAAGTCGAAATAACAAATCCAGATATTCTAAACTACATTCATTGTGATTTTCTATTTTTTTATTTTCTATAAAGTTTGTGGTTTCAAGTTTACGCAACATGCCTTTGATGTTAGAGGGAACCCAAAGATAGTAAAAATCTGATGTATTTCTCTCGTTACTCTAAATATTAATGATAACATACATGATTATGTAATGAATATATAATCTAATCTACAGATGAAGTACATGAATACTAGAAACTACTGGTTTACTCTGATTACCAATGGTCTTCATATCAAGTGGATATGTCTCAAATCACTTGATATGACAACCGAAGAACTGTACAACATATTACTTGAAATCTAAGACAAATTACTCGAAATCTAGTGAGAAGATTACAATTTGATAATGATGATAATGATTGAATTGATTTCAATCAATGATTCAGAGATTTATAGATGACTTTTTACTTTGAAGTGAAAAATATTTTTTTTTACGATAGAAGACTAACACTTAAAATGTAACCCAAGAAACTACTTTTGGAAAAGAGTGTTATGTTCAACCTTGTCACTCCCTTTGTCTGTATATTTTTGGTTGATTCCAAATGTTTTCTGTAGTATGGGTCATACCTTGATACAGATGTAGGGTGGACAGGGTGAGATTCTGACTTTACATGATGTATGATGATGTCTCTACATTTATACTCAAAGTAGGCATGCAATGAAGTATTTATCACACATTCAGTGATGTCTCATATCACATTCGTGAGGTACATTATCACACATCATATCACACTGGTGAAGTAGTTTATCACACACCATATCACACTGGTGAGGTGTTTATCACAACTCAGGTTGGACTTATCACATGTTCACAGACTTATCAAGTGTAATCGATATAAAATTGGTTAGGTGCTTATCACACATAAGATACATTATTTTGTAAACTTGTGTATCACACCATATCACACTGGTGAGGTGTTTATCACTGGAGGACTTATCACATAGTGTAATTAATTGGTGAAGTGTTGATCACACACAAATTTGTGATTATTCACACCATATCACACTGGTGAGTGGTGAGGTGTTTATCACACCATATCACGCTGGTGAGGTGTTTATCACAACTCAGGTTGGACTTATCACACATTCAACATAGCTTATGACATAAATACACTCATTATATATAACTTGTTAGGTGTTTACTAGTTTAGGTTGTATTTAGTGTAATCAATATTACACTTGTGACGTACAGTACTTATCATGTACTCCTACACCAAGCATAAAACAGGTTTGTTTAGGATTTGGATATATCACAGTGTGTGTGTGTATGTGTGTGTGTGTGTGTGTGTGTGTGTGTATGTGTGTGTGTGTGTGTGTGTGTGCGTGTGTGTGTGTGCGTGTGTGTGTGTGTGTGCGCGCGCGCGTATGTGCGTGTGTTTTCAAATCAACCAGTCAGTGTAAAATATGAAAGTGAAGTCTAATCGCATTAGTGAAGTAGTCATTATATAGTTATACTTATATATGGTATTACAGTGAAAAATTTTATCAAACTGGAGTTTGCACACTAGTGTAACACTCATATGAAACTTATCACATGAGCTGCATGTGCTGTCAAATGGTTATCACAGTGAACTTTGTCATATCAAGGATCCATTACTCTCACATGAGACTTATTATATGTGAAGCCAAACATCTATCACACTGAAGTTTGTCTATATCACATGAGTGAAGGATCTGTTGCACTCACATGAGACTTATCACACATTTAATATAATACATATCACATATCACACAGTGAAATATGTACATTTATTTCACATACGACAGAACTTATCACATGATTGATATACAGTTACAATATCATACAAACATCTCAGTCACACACTTATTCATACACAAACAATTACCGATGCACTAGCGCCTTCGCCTCGGCGTCCCTGTACAACAAAGTTAATAGTAAAAGTGTAAAAGACACAAGACAAAAGAAAAAAACAAAGTAACAGTAAGACAAAACAGTCAGTCTCTACGACAATGAAAGCTACACAGGTCATTTTTTTAATGTGTCAATTTGTAGCTAGGCACTGTGTTTGATGTCAATATAAACAGTCATGTTAGCATTCAAACAATTAGAGCGGTTTAGTGTTTTTGTGAAGGGTGGTATTAAAGTTGGCAAAATCTGACAGCATTTCCAAAACATTTGACCAAGATTCCTCATCAGAATCAAGGTCATATGTACAGCAAATGTTGTAAATTTTACCAAAATTTCTTTGAATTCTCCAACCTTTCCAAAAACACAGTACTGTAATGATCTTGGTTTTTGCAATACCAGATAAATACTAATTAACAATATTAATTAGCTGTGCCAATTTAGCTTTGGGTAATTCAATTTATTTGGAAGATGGACAAAATTTGATAGTGAAAACTTGTCGGACAACAATCTTATAGATTGCACTCATCTCTCAAGAATATCTGATTATTGAAATCAAAATTCACTACTGATAATATTTAAACATTTCATTCACATTTGGTAATGTAACAATTGAAAATCATAAATCATACAACATCAAAATATTGATGGCAAATTTCAAATATTTTCAGAATAAAGTTATCAACATGATACTATAAATGAAAATGTCAAAATTCAATTATTTCAAGACAAGATCTTAGTTGTTACAGATTTCTTTAAAAAGTTTGATTTCTTTACAAGTTTACAAATTTCTTTAACAGTTTTTTTCTTTACCAGTTTATACCTTTAAATGATTGGCTGCAGGGGTAAGCTTGATGGAAAGATGAATTTCCGTAGTGCTGTGCTTTATAATGTGATGCATTTATGCCTGGTTATTTTTGATATGTTATGCCTATTTGTTTTTGAATATTTAAGCCATGCAAAAGACTTGCAGTGTTTAAAAGCATATGAACATTTTTTGAACTTCGATATAATAACTGTACAGTTTTTAGTTTAAATAAACTTCATTGAAGTGGAAAAACTTTTGATATAAGCTTGGGAAATGAGAGCGGTTGCCATGGCAATATGCAATTTTCAGATTGCGATTAGCTTGGTGGCATTGTTATTTTTGCAGGGTTGAGACTTGACAGGAGACAAGGAAAAGACAGAATTTGTTAGTACAGAGAATATAGAGGAGTCAGGTAGGACAGGATCTGATGGAAAAAAAAGTAAAATTAAAATTAAAGAATACAGAATTTCGTTTGATTTTTTAGTAGAACTGACCTTGACTCCACCTTTGCGAATAAATTGCAAACACGCTGGCACCATTCTGTCGAACATATCTGTAATGAGTTTCTTGTGCATTTCCGTTAATGTTGGTGGGAGTTCGTTAAGCCAGGACACCATGATTGGACGCCAGCCTAACATATGAGGCTCCATGTAAATCATACCACAACGAGATACCTGAAATTAGACAAAGAAAATACAGCTACCGTTAATATAATAATAGAAGAGAAACGTCAAATCCAATGATTTTTATCATTTTTTACTATTTGTCTATAGATGGTAAAATTCCATTACAGGTAATACAGACACTTCAATTTACAGTTTCAACAACCTTTTACCATGAGGGAATTCTATACGGAATGATTGACATTTTTTGACATCTGAAACTCTTTAAACTGCTCTAAAACTGAGTAAAAATCGATAGTAAAATATCATTTTGTGCATCAGCTTGACAATAACTGACAAAGACAGAGTCTTGAAATAAGGAAATAGAACGAGTTAGGTGTTCTCTTTCCTCTGTATATACTTCATCTGTCCATTCTTCATCATGTTCTATTTGACCACTAGGTGGCGCTATTCCTGACAGACTTTATATTGTACTTACTGTTGCTGGAGAGGCAACTTCCAAGTCCATAGGTTCAAAGATTAAGTTGGTAGTATTAGCAAGCTGGATGATCTCACCACTCATCAGACAAAGTTTCTTATTGTCATCTAACACTGTGTTCATGTTTTCAATCCATACGGCATCAACAGGACCATCAAAGATCAACCACTTGCGATCAGGAGTCTGTTGGCAGAGATAAAACAAATTAATTGATGGATGGATGGATGGATGGATGGATGGATGGATGGATGGACACTTTCTGCAGATGAACATTGTCTACTTAGACAGAAAGCCCAACTATTCCAAACCTATCAGGTAGGTGGTTCTGCTTCATTTGGACATTCTCGCAAACCAGAGCAGTTATAATTTCTTCTTATTGTCAGGGGTATGCTTTTGATTCTGTGAGTAGAAACGTTCCCTATAACTACCACTTCACAGTCATTGAATGTCGCATTCATTTACAATTCACCATTCCAAAGTAACTATATTGTACTGTCCTATTGATTCTTGGAACCATGACCAATATATTCGTCAATGAACATTAAATTTCAATTCATTCCAGATGTTTAGAAACCTTTGTATTCGATGGAGGAGTGTGGATGGTACAGTATATATACTCACAGTAGAGGTGGCAAAGGCTCTGTAGCTGACAGCAAGTACGCCATCAGACCATTCATGGGATACAGGATCAAATTGACCATACAACTGACCCATGGTGATAGACTTGGGATTGATTACTGTAATTTGAACTTTGTTCTCATCTAAAGTACCCTGAAAAATTAGACAAGTAACAACATCACATCACAATTGGACCAAAATAGTAACAAATGTCTTAACATGAAATGTGCTTCGGATATAGTAAACTGTTTCAACTTTTGCTAGTACTTTTGTTCAAGAAAACTCCAACCTATTCTCAGTTACATCCAACAAAAAAAATCTGGGGTGACCATACATATTTTTGAAATAGAGGTCAAAATGATATCAAAATTGAGTCTTTTTAGAATCCAATATGGCCATCATCCAATATGGCCGTAGAATCCAATATGGCTGCCAAATACTGTACAAACTCTATGGGAAAAAGGAGATTGTTGGTTTCCTTGAAAACAAGATGGTAGACCTCCAAATTTCTTTAATTATTTCAAAAAGACTACAAGGAAGCTTTCATATGGCAAAATTTGGAGAGGTTTTAAGAACTTTGATTTCCAGGAAAATATGTTCTCGAGGTGCATTCTACCTTAACTCTTACTTCAGGTTCACTTGCTTTGCTATTATTTGCTAGATATATTGTCATCTAAAAAAAAACTCTTACAATCAGCATTTTTAATCATTTCCTTGTTCTCAAGATTATTTTCAAATTATTATCTAGAGTTGCCTCAGTAAAATTTTTTTATTTGCGTACTTTTTGTTTAACTTAGATAACAAATTCTTAACTTTTGTAGTAAGATCATCATGATCAGTCTGTGCAATAAAATCGTTGACATTGAAAATACAGTCGCCATTATTTATGTTATAATACCACTACTCTCCATACCAAGATGTCTTTGAGTAAAGTTGACATTACGCGTACAGTAATCAGAAAAAGAGACGAAGTGAAATGTTAATCCTCGCATATACTTAAAATAGACATAATAGAGTCACTACTTACTTTCTCACAGACATCATTGAGTGCTCCAGCGAGCACACGGTAGGCGCTTGTTTTGCCACCAAATGGCTCTCCTACTATCATAAAACCATGTCTTACAATCATCATTTCATATATCTGAAGAATAAGATAAACAAACCTCACTATCATAATCACAAAAAAGGCATCCGGGTAGCCTGGGAAGTTGAGCAAGATTTTTTTTAGGAATAACTCGCTCCTGAATTCAAAATTTTTGGAGCAAAATGCTCTTAAAATTTAAAACTTAGGAGCAAATTAAAATAATGTATATCAAACTGTAATTCTTATCAACATTCACTGTGAAAAATTCTGAAAAAATATCTGTTGGATACAAATAATTATCAATGTTGTTGAATGAAAATGTTTATATTAATGCAAATAAAAAAGATTCCGCATCATGAAAATAGTCAATATGCAAATAATGGGTTTCAAAATTTGTTTCTCAAATGCAGCTAAAGTTGAAATTCCACCGTTCAAATGCCAGTAAATTTTAAATGTCACCTGCTGAATGCAAGTATTTACAAAAATTCACCTGTATTGGACTATTTATCACCTGCAAATGCCAGTAATTACCGGCAACTTCCTGGGCTGCATCAGGGTCACATATAAGTGTTCAAAAGTTGGACCAATGAGATACAATTTGAGGGATGCTATCAATCCAATATGGCAATGCCATTCATCACAATATGGAATTGCCTGCTGTCACTCGTTTTTTTGGTAAATTTCTGATAATTTGGGGAATTTCCGAATAATTTCCGAGACTAGTTTATGAAAGAATACTTTGAACAAGGCCTGGGGTGCGCTGCTTGGCTTCATGAAACATGTCTCTCTATACCTATGTATCAATAAGGAGGGTAAGAGAATCAAATCGGCACATATGTTTGACCATTTCATGTGTATGACGTCATTCACCATCCTTTCAGCTGTTTAACATTGCTGCACAGGCACAAGAGAAAAGGGGTATTTACCTGCAGTATCTTCTCCAGGAAAACATCTGTCATTTGGAGATTTTTCTTCTCACAGTTCTCCTGTATAGCTGCAGCTAATACTGTGTAGTCTGGTTCTGGTAATGTAATACCAGGGAACAAATCTGATGTAATACCCTGCAACACAACACAACACAACACAAACTTCAGTCAGTCTAACATACATGTACACTAGTCTACTTCCTATACAGTAACGTTACGATTTACACCTCCACTCAGTCGAGTCATTGCTTGCGGTGTTTTCTGCTACACTTTCACTTGCTACGCTCGTGAAAGTACAGACACAGAGAACACTACAAGCACTCGTGCAAGCACCCTGAGTACGCCACACTTGCACTCACGTGTCATGCAATTCTGTCATAGTATCATTCTACTGGACAGTACAAGTTTCAACATATTTTGCTTTTGTCATCTTCCATGTCTTATACATACAGTAAACAGTAGAGTGAATCAAAATTTACATAATTAAACAAGATGGTGATATACTTACTGCAAACAACGGCAAGTCATGTGACAAAAATTTTGGTAAGTTGACGTCGTTAATAGATCTCAACATCAAAATATCTTCATCTTCCTCTGGATATTTCAACTACAAGAACACAAAATATCAAATATTCAATTTTATGATATTTTATAGTATTCAAATTAAATATATTAAATATACCAGTGCTTACATACATTAGTGTATTCACATACTAGTATATTATTGGTATTAACACTAGATAGCAATACCAAAAACATTATTGCATACCTAAATGCAAATGAGCTTGTGATCTTGCTCCTTCTTCAAATAAACACAAAAATGAGCCACTTTCAACATATTGAGGAATATGATGTGTGATTTTTCCAAGTATAAGGAAATCATGTAAATGCTCCATGGTATTTTACAAAATATTCTAATGGTAACAGAACCCTGATAGAAGTAGAATTTCTTTAAAAAGTCTAATTACAATAGTCTAAGATATGACATTCCTGCCATGCTATCAGCTACCAATCATGTTTAGAAGGCTGATGGGCTGACCAACACATCTGAAAGTCTAAATTTGAAATTCTAAATTCCAGCACCTAGGATGTGCTGTTTTTGCATAGTTACATTGTGCTGTTTTTTTATGTTGTACTGTATAGGATTTTTCCAGCAATTTAGTGTTTCTGTGTGTGTGTGTGTGTGTGTGTGTGTGTGTGTGTGTGTGTGTGTGTGTGTGTGTGTGTGTGTGTGTGTGTGTGTGTGTGTGTGTGTGTGCGCATTTCTATTTCACTTTATTTTGGAGACTGTAAATGGGACAAGTTCCCTAAAGTATTCCAAAAAATTAAAACTAAATGACTACATACCTTAAGATTACCGGCAGCAGTCAATACAGATTTAACGGCTCTCATGCCGTAATCATAATGATGTTGTGATGACAGCTGCTCAGAACATAATCGATATGTGGCTACAATCTTTACAGATAAGGGACGGGCATTTACAAAACCGCAGGAATACAGCACAATTTCGGCAATCATGGCGTAGTCAGGTACCATCATAGCGACAGTACGGAAAAGTGCCTGTGGGTAAAAGTAGAATGCATTTAGTACTGCCTCGCAAACTCTCCCCAATTCTAAAGAGACTTAATCTAACATCCTTTATCATATGCAAACATAATGACCCAATTGCATAAATAAGAAAACATTCTTTATCATATGCATATAATGACTCATTTGCATAAATAGGTAATATCCATCATCATATGCATATATAATAACTCATGCATAAAAAGCAAACATCCTTATCACATGCATATATATTGACTCATATGCATAAATAAGCAAACATTCTTATCACATGCATATAGAATGACTCATGTATAAAAAGCAAACATCCTTTATTATATCCATATATGAGCCATTTGCATAAATAAGAAAACATCCTTTACCATATGCATACATGTATATAATGACTAATTTGCATAGATAAGGATTTTTTGGTCATAAGCTGTTGACATTCAAAACATAGACTTGTATGAAAACGATTGATTCTTACCTTCAAATTGTCAGGCAGTTCAGATCGACCAGCATAGCCAGGATTCATTGTGATAAATGTGGCACAAGTGGGATTCAATTTAATTTCAGTACCTTCAAACATCATCAGTTCTAATCCGGATGCAATACCTAGAATAATATAAGACAGAAACAAAGATAAGGATAAAAACTGAACCAGTACCAGATCTAATGTTAATTTTTTAGATAATCTTTGAAATAGGCAAAGAGTGATGAAAGTCAGGTGAGATGGATCACTTACCTCGTTGGATAGTGAGAATTTGTTGAGCTACAACAGACAGAACTTCCAAGTCAATTCGGTTGAATTCATCAAAACAAGACCAGGCACCACATGATGCAAGACCCTTGAAAAATTTTCCCAGGGCTATGTAGTCTAGACCATCAGAACAATTGAATACAACACACTGTTTGGCTACAGCTTTGGCCAAATCTTTGGTGGTTTCGGTTTTACCAGTACCGGCTGGACCTTCTGGAGCACCTCCTAAATGCAAGTGTAATGCTCCAAATAGAGTTCTGTAAACGAATACGCACAAAGACATAAGAATTAATGATGTATTCTATTCTATTCTAGAAGAATGGGAGAGAGAAAATGATTAAACTGGTGTTAAATATTCCTCTTTCCTTTAGCCATCTTTGAACAAGCATGAAACATAGCTGCTATGGAAAAATATGCGTGAAGATATAAACAAAGAATAATGAAACTGTCTCCGTTTTTAGCATTATGCATTAATTTGTGTTTTGTTATTTCATTTCTTGCTGTATATTATGTTAGCTTAGGCAAGGTTCATACAGATATTGAAATAAAATTTCAGGACTTTTTCATCAGTTTTCAGGAATATTCAGATCAACTTTAGTCATTTTCCACGAGTATTGACCAGTGCAATACATTTTATGTGTCAACACATCTGCTTTTTATACATATCTCACAATCTAACTAATCAACACTTTCAAAAACATTCATTGTTCAATCAATTAGTTTTCAAAGAATCAGTCAAACTTTTCCAGGACTTTTTAGTAGTTTCTAGCAGTCCTTTGAAATTTCATGACTTTTCCAGGAGTTTCTACGAATGTATGAACCCTGCTTAGATTATAACTGGCCTTATAGGTTATGTGGTTTTTATGCGTAAGTTTGAGTCAAATAAAACATACAGCACTATCCAATCCTATGCACAGATGAGGAATTAAATATATATTTAATGGTTTGGAGGAAGTATGCCCTCTAAGCCAATTTGACGTGACACTGATGCACACAACTGCTAGTGATGCACCAAAATTTGGTTCCCCTATCTCTTACTATGTGGTAACTCACAAGAAATGCCAGTTTTTCTCATTTTGACTCACAACAACAAAATTTGGCTATCATTAGAGGGCATACTGTTTGGAGGGAATTGTCAAAGACTTACCTGTAACATCTGTCAGTCAATGGGGTGATCACAAGACGTCCGGAATTACCTAGGTACTCATAACCATAGGCAAGTTGGGAGTTGATCATTCTTGTTACCATGTGACCTTCCAACCAGTAATATCGCATTTGACTCAGCCATTTGAAGTCCATCTCGTTATCAACCTTGTCCTGCACTAGTGTAAATAGCACATCACGGGCATGGACATCCAGCACTACTAAAGCGCCTAGGGTGGTGCGGTTCTGCTTGTTGAGCTTACCTCGGACTAGAGCAACAATCTCATCAATTTGGTCATTGTTTTTCTGAAGGTAGTCTTCTAATGCTTTTTGGCCTTCATTAAGGCACCTGTGGATCTCACTGGTCCAGTACCTCTGGGAGACACATAAGACCGCCTGACCCATCCAGTTAATAACCCATTCTACACGTGGGGTTTGTGCATATGCTTCTAGAGATTCAGCAATTACCTACAAAAATACAAATCATTCAACAATTAGAAAAAGGATAAAAAACAAATTTATAAGGGACAGCATTGAATTTTTTTTAAACATTTGAAAAAGGGACCCTCAATTTTAACCCCACTGGTGACGAACATGACTTTACTAGCTTCTCAAAAAGTCAGTATATTTTGTCTGCTCATCAACTATGAAATATTGATTTGAAAGATTAAAGGCCATTTGAACTGCATGAACTTTGAACTCTGACCTTACTTTGTAACAACTATTAAAGCTATCATGCTAGAATGCATGAACTTTAAACTTTGAACTTACTTTGTGACAACTAGCTATCATATTGCTTTCTAACTCAAGTAGCCATTTCTCTACTTGGCCACGGGCCTTTGACGTGGAGATCGTCTCCTTCAGGGGTACAACTTCACCCTCACTACTCTTCATATGGGTGATGTCTAGTATATCTGTAAATTCCAAACTGGCGATTCCCTCGAAGCACTTCTTGAGATGGGGTTGCACTCGGGTCGGGTCTTTTGTCTCAGACAAGATTTCAAGCAATTCATCATTAGATAGAAAGAAGAATCTCGAAAAGTAAAGACGTTTCTTCTCCAAGTAATCATTCAGACCCTTCAAGATCAACTCAAGAAGTTCATTTGACTTTTTCAACCTTTCTAATATCTTCTCTATTTCAAGGACTGCCAGTACGTGCTTGTCCTGTAAAATAAAAACAAAAGATAATGATTTGGTACGTTTTTTTCCATCAAATAAAACAGGATAGGGCGGGTGGGTGGGCGAGAATTATGTATAGTTACATTAGAAATTGAATGTCAAATTGTGTTAAATGGCAGAATGGGAGAGAGAAGTGGGTGAGAGTGAAAGAAACTTACTATATATGTTTATTAATTTTTTGGAATATTTTTATTTTCAAATTAATGAATCTGATGACACATGTTGTAGATACTGCAGTTTGTGGAAAACAGCTAAAATATTGTAGCTATGTTACCGAATCAATTATAATTCTAAAGGTTGGTTTACATATTCAACATCCACATTATGGTGTACATATATGTAGACAGTCTTTTGAATCATACAAACTCACTATATTATACCACGCATAAGCAAAAAATATGGACTATATACGCTGGTCGTTCTACATCACAGCAACGTGCATCTATATCATGACAACATGTGTCTACATCACTCGTTCTGCTGTTTTCGAAATATGAGTCAAAACGTTCGAAACTGCCATTATTTCCCTTGATTTTTCTTTGATATTACTGGTGCTAGTATAATTACATTATTTTTCGTCATTCAGCCGGAAAATATTCATGACCTAAGAGTTGTCACTATTCGTCTAGCGACTTGTAGTGACAAGGCCCCTTAGGCACTCATATTTGAAAAAAGAAAAATGTTGGGGAATAATACCTAATTATTCTAGCCCAATAGACTGGTTATCTGACTCGATATACATGTGCTTGTAAACTATATTGTCACGGTAGTCAAGTCTCTGGGCTATTTTTTTTTTTTAAATTCAATTTTTTTAATTTTTTTAATTTTCTAACAATCAACTTTAGGCTAATTTTAGCAATAACAAGTGAAGTACCATAATCAACATACCACAATAGCAGCCTTCATGATATCTCTCCAGTTCTTATCAACGGTTGAAAAGCGTCGACCCTCTTCAGGCATCTGGGCCATGATGTCTGGTGAGCTAAAGATAGGTTCTAGGTACAGCCACGTAGCCTGTACTTTAAGCCATTCATCTAGGATCTCTTGTAACAGCAGTAGTTTATGTTCCCAATCTCTGATGCACAAGACAAACAATACATCAATTAAGTTGGTTACTTGGTTGGACTTAACACATGTAAATTATGGATAGAGAGATTGTTAAAATAGCTAGTAGAATCCTGCAATTAAGCCTTCAGTATTTCCTCCTTGTTAACATTAATTTACCATCATGCTTTGATTAACAAGGATAGATGAAATGTGGTGGTTACCCCCCCTCCCTAAATGCAATAAGTTTGACAGACAGACAGACAGACAGAAAGACAGACAGACAGACAGACAGTCACACAGAGTGGTCACATAGAGACACACAGAGACACATACACTGGTCACATAGAGACACACTGGCACACACACAGAGACACACAGTGGTCACAGAGACACTCACAGAGACACACACAGTGGTCACAGAGACACACACATACACAGTGGTCACATACACACAGAGGTCACATAGAGACACATACACACACAGACACAGACACACAAAGGAAAATATTAATGTGTTGAAGATTACTTCCACAGTGCATGCCATTAGTTTTGCTACTTTTTTACTATTCAATGAGTCAAACCACTCTATTCTTCATTCATTCAATCAATCAACTTTTTCTTAGATTAAAAAGAAACTCACTTGATTTCTGCTTCAAATGGTTTGATAAAAGGGGAACCTCTCATAGTCTGTGTCTTGACAATTTGATCATCAAGTAACATCTGGATATCATCCACGGAGGATAAGATGTTGGTACCGGTTTCACGGTATGGGATCATGTTAAATTCCACCTATGATATGGAAAAATATAATATAGCGTAAGTCAATTAATCAATCAATCAATCAATCAATTGATCAATCAATCAAGTCATTTATATGATGAAAGCTCATCTATGCAAAAGTTCAGTCAAAGTTAATGGCTTTAACTTCATATTGCACTGAAATTTACAATTAGCTCACCAAAGATTTCGCCAGGTATCCACCATGGGTATGGTTTTCTGAACAATAGTTCAACAACATGGCAAATCATTGTGTGTTTCCCCAATTTCAAAATACTTTTAAAAATACTCACGGCATCCCATTCTCCCACCATCTTCTCCAGGGCTTTCTCCAGGGAGTACTCTTTGCTTGCTGCTTCACTGATACCTTCAAATTTAGCTAAGTAAGGCTCCAGATTCATGTCAATCATCTTAGACAAGGTAGTGTCCTGTGTGGGAGGATAAACAAAGAAATATATATATTGTGAATCTTAAATATGTGTATGGCTGAATTTTACAGAAACAGTTCCTTGAGACTCCCTAACCCAAGGCTAACAAACCTCCATTCATTTGCTACCCTGGCCATATTAACAAGCCAACCATACCCTTAAGACATTCTGTTTTCACTTTTTTAAATCTTGCAAATTTTCTGATGATTCTCAGGTGAATGGACTCTATATAGCTATGGATTCAGGAACTCATGATGGTAATTTTGCTTTCAGACAGTTTCAAGGAGTAAATTGATTTTGGTAGGACTTTCCAGTAGTGGATCAAAATCCAAATACTTTCCATGAACATATGAACTATGGCCCATGTAGTCTTATTAAAGTAATCATCTTTTTGCAGGATGAGATAGTACTGAAACTTTGAAAGTGTCATTTTAGTTTGTGTATATATACTTACAAGGAGGGAGGGCCAGTGAAATGATAGCGTTACATTTGAGCATGGGCTTGGGCAAAATTCTGCAAAAAATAGTCACCCTTGAGGGACACTGGACACTGGACCCCTGCTTCCTAGGTAATAACAATTTAGTAATTTTAAAGGCCAATAAACCAATCTCATGTTCTCACATTAGTGTTATCTAATCAGTGGAGCCATAAGGATTACTTACGATAATCTTTATGTTCTGAATGAACTTTTTCTATGGCTCTGCCAGACAACCACGTTTCTAACCTAACCTAACTCAGTTAAATGTATGCTAATTTATGTAAATTTGTGCTAATTTATACCAATGGTTCACTATTCTATCAACAAATCCTGTGGAGAACCCTGATTACTGTTAATCCTAATCTGATCTTTAGTCTCTAATCCTTACCTCGTCTGGTTTCAGTGGATAACCAACAATCTCTGCCATCTGTTCCCAATGTCTATCACGGAGACCGGGATTACACACTGCCATCACTAACGGCAAATGTTCTTTAAATTCATCTACTTTGGCCTTCACTTTGCCAGCTATCTTCTTTGGGTTGGCTACTTCACCAAAGCCTTTTTCTAACTTGTAAAGGCTCCTCCAATAGTTTCCAACTTCTTGTTCAATTTTATCAGGATCCTCCACTTCGTGGAAAGGTCCTTCCATCCAATGTCTAATAAAACAGAACAAGTCAACTTTTTAATCAAAATTGTAAGAAATGCCACATAATATTTATTCAATGCATCTTCATCATGTGTGGTTTTCTTTCTTCTACATCAATAACAGCTCTTAATTCCAGTTTTCTTGTATCTGTCGTTCTGAACAACAGTTTACCAGAGACAGACCGGCACACCCGTCAATCAATACTGCAGACACCTTCGTCAATGAATACTGCAGACAACCCCATCAATGAACACTGCAGCCACCCCCGTTAATCAATACTGCAGACACCCCATCAATCAACACTGCTGGCAGCCCCATCAATGAATACTGCAGGCAACTCCATCAATGAATACTGCAGGCAACTCCATCAATGAATACTGCCGGCACACCCGTCAATCAATACTGCAGACACCTCCGTCAATGAATACTGCAGACAACCCCATCAATGAACACTGCAGCCACCCCCGTCAATCAATACTGCAGACACCCCATCAATCAACACTGCTGGCAGCCCCATCAATCAACACTGCAGGCATGGGAGGGGTCAATGAATATTTCAAATGCCTGTGATACTATACTTGTCAAGAAAGAAGCAAATAGGAATAAAGAACTGCAGTGGTTGCAATCTTGGAAATATCCAATATGTAGTAGCCAGAAACTACATGTATTTACTTCAAAAATTATGAAATAAAGTAACGGAAATAACGACTGACAAGTTGATGAGAATCTACAAAGTTAGAATTATTGTTGTTGTTTTTTACTTACTTATGTTTTCCATTGAATTCTACAGTTAGCTCATACAGTTTAAGATAAGGTGTCAATGTGTTGAGAATTTGCATTCTCTGAGGGTAGGTCGAAGTCTGCCACCCGAAGGCCTCCTCTTCATTGTTGAAGGCTTCAATCTACAAGTGACAAAAACACCAACGAAAAATTATACTAACTGTAAACTCAAGGCTTATTTTTCCTTATTTCACTGGAAAACAAAACCACAAAAATAGTCACTGAAATGCCTTCTTGTCCATGAACACAATCACTAGTCTGGTAAAAATTAGTCTTTGAGAACTACATGTAGATAAAGATTGCAAAAATGCAAAACTTCATACACGAGTGGTAAAAAAATATAAAGGTTTACCATGGCCATTGGGAACACAAAATTCAAAAGTTACTTTTAGGGTTGGTTGTTACAGGAAAAGAATCTACACTGTGCATTTATATGGTCAAATTTGAATATGCATTCTGAGACTGGAAATTGGAGTAAATATCTACACAGCATATTTGCCACCAATGTAGTCATGTATTTCTAGTTCTAAGATTCTGGTGGAAAGTGTGAACACTGTCTGACGTACCTTGTCTGCAGCAGCCTCCAGACGTTGGTGTAATGCTTGTGATTTTTTGAGATAGCGAGGTATCTCAGTCATGTCACCGAAGGTCTGGAACTCCTCCAGCTGTTTGTTGTAGCCTTCCAACTCTTCCTGGAATCTTTCCCTTCTCAACTGAAACACGACAATATTGTTACTCCGTCATATATAGGTATATAGCAATATTGTAAATTCAGTTTGTGATGTCAGTTGTATCATTCTTATAAAACATTGTCTAGTTCTCATCTGAGTCTGATCATGGTTGTGACGCTATCATTCACTGTAACCAGTCTGTAGTTTGTTAGCTGAAAAAACTGTTTACAAATTGACAACTTACAGTACTTTAGAAGGCCACATACTACGCTTATAATTAAGGTAATTGAAACAGCATCTTTTGACATACGACATGAACAACTCAGTGTTACAGGTTGTATAACACAAGGCTATAAATGACTTTGGCACAGTGAAACCACTGTACTTGGGTGTTACAGGTTGTATAACATAAGGCTATAAATGACTTTGGCACAGTGAAACCACTGTACTTGGGTGTTACAGGTTGTATAACATAAGGCTATAAATGACTATGGCACAGTGAAACCACTGTACTTGGGTGTTACAGGTTGTATAACATAAGGCTATAAATGACTGTGGCACAGTGAAACCACTGTACTTGGGTGTTACAGGTTGTATAACATAAGGCTATAAATGACTGTGGCATAGTGAAATCACTTTACTTGGGTGTTACAGGTTATATAACATAAGGCTATAAATGACTATGGAACAGTGAAACCACTGTACTTGGGTGTTACAGGTTATATAACACAAAGCTAGGTGCATTGTAGATGTAAGAGGTAAATCAGACATATACTTACTTTGAGTCCGTCTTCATACTGAGTTTTCTTATCGGCCACGATTTGTTTATGTTCGTTGAAAATCTCAGGCATGCGATCATTCCACTGAAATGTACTGTTATTTAGACGCATCTCAGCTGGTGAAAACGATGCGTAGTCGGCAAGAAATGCCAAACGATCACGGGCTTGGACAAGTTGTTTCTCTAAGTCGAAGATGCTTTCATTTTCTACTTTATCAATGTACACCTTCAGCTCCATCAATTGTTCTGTATTTGCTGGCGTGGTTAAAGCTTTCTCTGCAATTGCTTCATATTCTTCACACAGTCTGAAAAATAAAGAGTCAACCATTTGACATAAGTCACCAGATTCCTTTCCTCTATGACCTTAATTTTGTGAAATACTTTTCAATAAATTTGATGGATGGGGTACATATTATTATTAATATTAAACTTAAAAGTGTCTTCTACAGTAAATATTGTGTTCATATCGCACTGTACAATTATTATGATGTGACGTGAATTTATAATGTGCCTTTCTCCTCTCCTAACACCTCAAGGTGCTTACAATTATTATCCCTGGCATGGATAAATGGCGACACAAGGACCCTTTGTACTTCCCCAACTCCCCGGGGAGCATACATTCCCCCTGGCACAGACTTGTATCAACACAACAGCCTTAGAAAACTTCAACTCTTTTGCCAAACACTTACGCTTTGTTAGCTTCTTGGTGGTCTTTCGACATTCGTGCAAGTAGTTTACTTTGTAGGTTGTCTGCTCTCTTTGCGAGACCTCTGATAAGTTCATCGCAATGCAATTCAAACATCCCAAGACGGATTACCTGTATGCAATAAAAATCAACTCACAATTAATACATGTACAACAATGAACACATATTCCACAAGACAAAATGACCCTTATGGGGGATTCATAGACAGAGGAGTTACAATGAGCTTATATTTACTACATATTACATGTTTGTGTATGTGTCTCTGCATGTGTCTGTGTATTAGTGTGTGTGTGTGTGTGTGTATGTGTGTGTGTGTGTGAGTGTGTGTGTGTGTGTATGTGTGTGTGTGTGTGTGTGTGTGTGAGTCTGTACTGTGTGTGTGTGTGTATTTAAATATTTCAGAGTTTAATTTCATTTGACTGAGTGTTTGCATGCTATCTCTGAGTATCATAAAGTGAACAAAACTGGCAGTTTGTAGTCAAAAGCTCTTAGAAGTATTCCTGAGAGCACAGAAGACATTTCATCTGGGTACCTCGATCACTCTTCTTCCAAAATTTGCACACTCAAAAAACCTTAGAGGAAACACTGGTTTTTGGCATCAATTTATGCTTTGTGTATAATTCCAATTCTTTCTGGGTGCTCAATAATAATTATTTACATAACACATCAAATACATTTATAAATACAAAATGCAGTGTTCTCCATAGTTTTTTTTTACAACTTACAAGAGGGCTCGTAAACGACCAGTTTTATAATTGCCAGATGGAGACCAGAAAGGGTGACATCTGGGGTTCTGTTTTGATTCCATTTATGCAAAAATTAAGGAGTGTGATTTTTAATTTTGCATAATGTGTGCTAACAAATTACAATCTGCCTTGGTGCTCTTGTTGTATTGTCCAGGGAGAACACTGACATGTGATATGTGATGAAAAGCTTACAAGGGTCATTTTGTCATGTTAGAGTCTGTAAAATAACATAGTTATAACTTTGTAATCAATATTAAAATATTTACACATTATGAGACCCATTTCATGCAGTTCTGACATTATCAAAATTTACAAAATTGTCAATCTTTTCTGCTTGATTTAAACCAATGACTGAATGTATTAACACTTCAGAAACCCTTTACTAGACCTAAATATGTAGCTATACATGACACATGCAATTACTTGGTCCACGTCACACACTACAAACTTTACATTTAACATATCATTTCATACTATAGTGATTTACAGATCACATGCACGCTATTTCAGTTCAAGTTATTTCCACAGAAAGTGTCTAATATGACAGAATTTTGTGACATGTGAGTGCATGTGTGGTGTACTTGGGGTATTTGCATGAGCGCTTGCAGTACTCTCTGTGGTCATACTTTTACAAGCATGGTGAGTGAAAGTGCAGCAGAAAACGCTGCAAGCACGAGTGCAAATACCCCTGTATGAGTATGGAATACCCACACTGACACTCAAAATAATAGCACATGGGGTTCTGTAACTTGTAAGTGTAAATGTTGTCATCACATATATTTATCCACAGTGTATGTTTCTGAAAATATCTTGAACTGAAACTATTTAATCAAATCATAATTGTTCTGCAAAAAGTGTTTTTTACTTTTCCTTTGCATAGATATTTAACATATTTTAAATTATGTGTATAAGGGTATTACCATGCAATGTTACAATGCAACCAGCTACTGGCTTACATATATACAGATAGACAGAACACACTTCTTTGCTAACCCAGTTACACAGATATACAAAGAGAAGGATGCAAATTATCAATGTTTGAAAATCTTACTACTGCTGACATCAGACCATGGACGAACAAATTCCATCATTTGATAAGAACAGTTTTATGACCACTTTACATAATAGTTCACAGTTCACAAACAAATTTCCAGTTCCCCTTGCATTTCATGTACACATAAAACTGTTCTTATCAAACCACGGTGTGTAATACAAGTCTCTGCTGCTCCAACATTCTATAAAGCCAAGTGTTATTAATCCAATTCATTTGTTTACTTTCCCTGGTCATAACAGGTTCCATTCGTCCATGGTCTGATGTCGGCAGTTGTAATTTCAACTGCAAAATGTACTTGAACTTGTCTCAGAGTTAACAGAAAACTGTATTTATTATAAAACAAAGCATCCTTCTCCTGAAATCATATGCTGTTGGCAAAAAGTGATAATTTCATTTTCACCATAAAATTCGCTTTTATATAGAGTTAACGTTTTTGCCCATCACCAGAGTAAGACGTATGAGAAGGAAAGAATAGGGAAAAGTTTCAGCTTTGACTGTGTCTGTCGCTGCACAAACCTTGGCTCTGTTCATATCCTGGGTAAGGTTAATGATACCATGGCATGATTGGAAAGCAATAAAACCGTTAATGATTGGGGTAAATGGCAGGGTTGGATGGATGGGTTAGAAAAATCAAAATTAGGATACCAGAGCAGAATATTTCCATATAAGAATTAAGGCTGGCAATTCATTTTTTCCCTAAGTTTGACACGAACAAGAAATCACCCCCGACCGTAAAAACTGATCGCTCCCTTATTTACAAATGATTAGGTCCACTATCTTGAGAAATGCAATGAATGCAATCATGGTCATTTTGGTTTTGGAGAGGTGGGGGGTGATAGCACTAAGGGTGACAGCACTAAGCATTGTTGATTTCTAATATAATTGTAAATTTCACTTCATTCATAGAATAATCCATCCTCCCCCATTTTGTCATTTTGGGTGAGAAGGGGTAGTGGGGATAGGTGGAGCTAATAACACTAGGTATAGCAGATTTCCACTATAAAATTCTCTTGATTACACTTGTATCCTCCCCTTCTCATTTTTGTACAGCCAAACATCTTTAATGTGAAAAACATTTGGAGGTTTGTATTTAACTACAGTGTGGGGATCGAAGAGAGGCTGGCATGTTTAACTGTGGATATATAGGGGTCCATAGATTTATCTAGTACATGGTTCGGTATGAATGAATGAATGGGGGGGGGGGGGGGGGGGGGTTGGGGGTTGGATTGTGGTTACACGAGTTCAACAAAATTATATATTAAATTAGATCCTATCACTCTCATATGGAAATAAGTCTGCTCTGGCAAATGTTTTCAAATGCTATTAAATTTTAATATTAATTTAAAATATGCTAAATCACACCATTTTTAACAATTAGTAGATGTAAGTCTTTTTTTATTAAGTTTTAGCAGCTTGGCATTCAATGCACATGCTACAACACATAATACTACAATCAGTACCACAAACAGAAAACCACTCAAAGTTATTTATCATTAACTTTTACTATTCAACTACATTTCAAACTCAGTATTGAGTCACAAAAACCCATTTACCATTTAATGGTTTGATAGAATGACAATTTAGGTTCTGATTGGCAGACTTTTATGGCTCAAGATTTGTAACCGCCAGTGATCTTTCAACTTTCTACCATTTCAATACTTATTATCTGGGTGTTGAAAGAGCACTGGTAAGTTATAGATCTTACAACTGGGGTAACAAATCCACCACAGACTAAGTGATAGTGAAATTTAGATTGTCGTATCATTCAGTTGAATGAGCACAAAGAACTCTTAATAAATATTTTCTGAAATATCATCATTTATGGTAGTAATGCAAATTTTCCATTAATTTGCACAAAGTCAAAGAACTCCAAACGTTAAAAATATCTTCTAAAAAATTGACCATTCTTGGTTCATTGAGGATCATTTTCTAACAATTTGGACTTCATACTCCCCATAGTACTTAGGAAGTTTTTGTAGACAAGTGAAATTTTGGTTAATAAAGAGAGGGCTTACTTAAGATGGTACATTAAGTTCTTATTAAAAATACTTTGATAAGCGATTCTATTCTATTGATCTACAAAAGAAAATCGTCACACGTTATCAAATTTTAACACATTTAACTCACTATACAATAAATACCACAGCCCTTCATAAATAGCGCCCTCTAGAGGAGATAAATGTACTATGCAATGTTTGTGATGAGGTGTGAAATCTCAGTAACACAGGGGAATGACAGTAACTCATATAGATTTCTGTACCTTACCATAGTTTTGGTTCATCAAAAACTATGATATTCTTAAGGTATTCATTAATTCAAATAAGTACATTCTCTATACAGGTCATACCAATAGAGGGCGCTTTTCATTTGGAAAGGTCTCATGACAGGATAAATATTTTTTCTTTACTTCAGTTACACAAAGATACAGACAAACTTTACATAGTACGGCAGCATTAGCAACATATAGTTGACTTTTGGAAAGAGTCCACATTTAACTGTTATGTTTAAAAAATAATATATTTATACTACGTGTACATACTTTTCTGGAATTGTACTGAATTTCCTCAACCAGTTTGCGGTATTTCTCTACTTCTTTGGTGTAGTCATGGAAGGTGTGTTCCTCAGACAAAAACTGGTCTACATCAGCATCAGCCTGTAAAAACAAGTTTTAAGTCATTTAACTCACCCGGTGACTGGTATCACATATTATTATATATGTATCACAGATTACTTGCATCGGTTAACGCATGTACTTAGTGGTATTTGCACTGCAATGTATTAGTTTACCGAAAACATTATTGCAGACCTGTATGCAAATGATATGCAAATCAGTGTATGACCATTCCTTGTACACAAAATGGCATATTCACACAATATGACTTTTTTGGCTGTTTTGTCTAAATATGTATAAGAATAACAGAACCAGCACACATGATGTGTAACTGTCAATCTGGGTATTCAGAGGTATTTGCATTTGTGCTTGTGGTATTTTCTGCTGCCCTTTCACTCACTATGCTCGTGAAAATACAGCGGCAGAACAACAGAGAACAACACAAGCATTTGTGCAAACACCCTGAGTATGGCACACATGCACTCGCACATCACATAGTTCAGTCATATTCTCTTCATACACTGACACGGACCACGATGAAATAAACAAACGACACGGGCCAAAACCTTTCCTCTTAGTCCTCCACCTCCCCCTTCACACATCACAGTTATCCTAAATGACAAACATTTCATTATGAGAAGACACTTACTTGTTTGTTGACAAGGAATGTATACTTGTCATATATCTTTAGGTGTTCAATGGGTAATGCACTCTCTTTCTCAATAATAGCTTTCACCATTGCTTTCTTCTCTTCTAGGATTTCATCTAAAATCACTGGTTTGAGTGTTGCCTTGGCTTTGTTTCCAGCCTGACAAATAAATAAATATACAAATTGAATTAGACGACACATACAACTAGTAACACTGAAGTAAAGCACTCTCTATGTGCTACACTCATTTATAACATTCATATCAAGTGTAATAGTATACTGTTTCAATTCATTTATTTACAAACCTAGTATATGGCTTTTCTAATGTGGTCAATTAGCAAATGAAACAGTATACTCATACATTCGATATGGATGCTATAAATGATTGTGATAGATACACAAATGCTTTACTTGGATGTTATGGGTTGCAAAATATTTGTAGGGAGCTGTCACAGAAAGGTTAGATAGTCATATTTGCTCAGCATTCATGGACAACAAGACATCATAACTTTAAAAAGGAACACCACTTGAGGAAATAAAGTCATTTCTGTACACTTCCATTTATGATGAAATAATAAGTTCGTTTGATATCTGTTCTTACTAATTACAGGAACAGGATGAAACAACACTTCAGCAAATAAACTTTGAGGGTCAACAAATGCACACAATTCCATAACTGATTTTATTTTAGTTTAATATGACAGAATTTCAAATGTTTCCATATATAAAATGAAGACACAAAATCATGACAAAAATAAAAGACAATATCCTGGGCAGTACAACATCCCATGCTTTATCAAGGTGAATATTTGTGTCATAACTATCAGCTTTGGCTGAATAGTGGTCAGGTGGGTAACAGTCATTCATTCACTCAACAGCAAAGTATTGTGACAGGAATAGATTTGAAATGGGATAAATTGAAATTATGATGTTTGAAGGGGGGGGGGGGGGGTGCAATCATAAGAAGACAAAGGTGAAGAACACCAAAAGGTGTATTTGCCAACCATTAGAATCTTGCCCAAAACACGCCCCAGTCTCTTATCAGTTACCATCTGTAAATAAGTGAGGTGATTGGAGGACAACAAGATATAGAGTAAGAAATAATAGACACGGTCATGTCAGAATATTTATAATGTTATCAAAGACAGAAATTGACATGGTGATGTCATCAAAGACAGAAATTGACATGGTGATGTCAGAATAGAATAAATGTTATCAAAGGCAGAAATTGACATGATGATGTCAGAATAGAATAAATGTTATAAAAGGCAGAAATTGACATGATGATGTCAGAATAGAATAAATGTTATAAAAGACAGAAATTGACATGGTGATGTCAGAATAGAATAAATGTTATCAAAGGCAGAAATTGACATGATGATGTCAGAATAGAATAAATGTTATAAAAGACAGAAATTGACATGGTGATGTCAGAATAGAATAAATATTATAAAAGACAGAAATTGACATGGTGATGTCAGAATTATTATAATGTTATCAAAGACAGAAATTGACAATAAGAAGTGATATAAAGTATATCAGTGATGGTGGTGGGAATTCAGTCATTCGGGTAATTCTAGAAGTTGAATGATTGATGCTGGAACACATGACATAGTTTCATTCTAGTAATTTCTACTGTCTTTGTTATGCATGAGTATGAAAGAGATGATTCAATAGTCAAGCACAACTTTCTCAGAAAACACTGAAAAAAATTCATGCATCTCGTACTGATCAGTCAAAACTATTACTGTCAACAAATATATTCGGCATATAATCTAGATTTCAGTATTATATCAAAACTGACAGATTAATGGTTGAGTATCCTCCATATAACATTACAAACTGATTAAAATAAGTGTAGCCAACATCAAATCTTTCACTCTATGTATTATTCGAACAATATCAGTCTCAAAAATTGGAACTTGCCCGTGGCAAAAACTATACTTTTAAGTCACCTTCATTCATATTTGATTAAGTCTACAATCCTAAATATATATTAGTGATCAGTTTTCTTATTATCCATACTATGACAACACACAATTAGAAGGCAGGCTGACTTACCCATTCTGAGTACAGTTTTGTTTCAACCCTTGGTACTACACTGACTGCTTTCACCATCACTTCATAAACGTTGAGGAGCACTACTTCAAAGTCGGAAAATGCCGGTTCAAACTTGATATCGGAACCTTCCAAAACCAGTCTGATAATGAATCCGGAGTGTTCGTATGCCCTAATGGATGTCTGCAAAGAATAGGAGGAATAGGTCAGTGGTTATTAAGATAAGAATCAGAGTTCCAATTATGGATCCGTGGCAATCACGTATGATCTCCAGTTTATGTTCATATTAATAGGTGCGTGGGTGTGTGCATGTGTGTGTGTGTGTGTATGTCTGTGTGTCTATGTCTGTATGTCTGTGGTGTACATGTGAGCCGTTGTGTGTATACCAGTATGTACACCTGTGTTTGTGTGTTTCTCTTAGTTACATTTCTGTGTATGCATTATTGTACATTGATACTTACGGGTGGTTGTACTATCAGATCGGTGTAATCATCTATAGAGAGCAGTGCTAAACTTTGTAATTGTGCTGTCATCAGGGTTGCAGCACAGTTGAAGAAAGACTCCAATTGTTGTGTGTTGTTACTACTGGGCACTTGTTTACGTCTGTTACCTTGGTAATAGATGTTCTGCACTTCAGGAAACCATCTGATAACAATGAAAAAGAACAGTTGGGTATCGTTAAGCACATAGAAATGGACAGACAGACACAAAGTTCCCAAAGTTGTAGCGCCCCCCCCCCCCCCCCCCCCCCCAGATTTTATCAGTTGGGGGGCTAAAAAGGTGTTTATTTTCTATATGCAATTTGTAGGTATATTTCTTCTATTTTGTGTTTTTGAGTTTTGACTAGATGTGAAACAAGACATAAACTTTTCTTCCCCGATTAGCCTTGAGGGAGTCATTTATTTTTTCAATTGGCTTTTTGAGTCAACAAAATCTTATGGAACCTTCAACATTTTACACTCATGCTAGTCACAAATTATAAGAATGAAAAATATTGGGTTGTTAATATTTGAAAGTGTGAGTGTGCAGTCAAAGAATTTCTATAATAGCAAATACAATATTCCCAAAAAATGGCATTATAGCATAGAATTCACGTCATGATCTTTTCAAAGCACTTCAGTCAACACACACAACTACACAAACTACATGTCGATGCCATATTTAAAAGAAGTTTCATGAAAGAACTTTGATCGATAAAAAAAAGTGAGTCTTTACTTCTTCAGTAGTTTTTCCTTGGCTGCTTCGATGTGTCTCATCACAAGATTTTGGAATATTGCCAGTTCCATGGAATCCTCTCTGTTGTGGAATTCTTCGATGTCAACCAATCTCAATTTACTGGAGGTAAGAAAAAGGAAACAATCACATTACAAGGTTTCAGCTATAGTCAATTCCAAGATCCAAGGTTTATTGTGTATAAAGACAATACAACATCGCGTACATAGTTACTTTTACCAGGCTTATTTTAACTTTATTACACTTGAAATATTATTTCGATAAAAAATGACAGAAAAACATATTCTTTAATTTTAAGTGATTTCATAGCATGAAAAGTGAACGTCACCAATGAAAGAGATAGTTTCAACTCAAATCAAGTGTGTGATTAGGTGACAACCATCCTCTCGAGTAGAATGCACAAATGCTAGAACATGTATGGAATATATGGTTTTATATATTAAATTGGGAGGCCTGTATTTTGGGACTGGCTCAAAGTCCATTTTTCAACTCTCTTTTGATGAGGAGTTAACCCTGAAATGTCACATATTTTTCATCTCACAAAGTTTTTAAAGATATAGTACTCTGCCTAATGGACAATTTTGAATTGGAGGGGAAGTGGGGGAATAGGAGAGAATTATCACTTACCCAAATGAGACATACCACATGTCTAAGACTTGAAGCATGGTTGGGTTGGTAACATGGAGATTACTGTCAATTTCTCCTGTAGCCGAAACATAAGATTTATTCCATGGTTTGGGTACCACTGCCAGTTCTGCTCTGTGAGGCAATAAGTCTTGTTTTTTATCATCATCTCTCTCACGTGGATCTCTCAACACAAAATCCACTGCAAAAAAATATATAAAAAATAACACAGTTAGTATATTCATGTCCAAAGAGGCCTTTCCAAAACGTTCCATGGTGGCGCTCTACTTCCTGTCTGTGTGTACCTTGGGGTATATTGTTTGCAGTCTGGAATGGCCGATTGACTTACACTTCAATACAATGAAACATTCTTGAAGATAATTTTGACCACTTATCTTGGCTACTTTATATGGAACAAAGACCTAACTTGTGCTAAAATGTTTACTAGAAAGACAACAAATTTTTGTACAAATAACAGGTATTTAAGTGTGTGACACTAGAGCAGTTGAAACTTATTGAAATGGTGGTTATTTTTCTTTAGTGTATTAGTAAAATCTGTATCAATTAAAACCTTGGTGAACTGTCCTTTGTGATGCACGTCTAGTACTAGTAGTATTACTGTACATCTGACTAACCAGGCTCAAAATTAGCAGTAGTCCTACCTACTAAACAAATGTATCTAGACTACTAAATTAGCAGTAGTCCAGGACACATAGCCTACTAAACAAATCTATCTAGATTGCCAAATGTATATGGTGGAAGTCTGTAAGACCAATGGAAATCAATAGAAAATTTTAACTGAAAGAGTTCACGTGACTAACTCTGACTACCAAGTGTAGAAATTAAATTCACGCCCTGCTACAACAGGATAAAAGAGCTACAAGAACTTACCAATTGCTTTCTTTACACTGAGTAAATAGTCCTCTCTCATTTCATCTGAAAGAGAGTCGATGGTGTCTGCAAGTTGTTTCAGGTGATCTGGTACTAATTTAAGTACGTCTTCAAGCCATGAATCTTCCATAGGGGCTACATGCTCAGTGTCAATTCCATTGTGTATGTAGTAATAATACCTCTGTGGAAATGACATGGTATTTGTTTTAGAAATTTGATACAACAAAACTCAAAACAATATGAGTAAAATTACAGCAGTCGGTCAATTCACACAATGCATACCTTGGTCCCACACTACATAAACCTAGCCAGTGACTTGAGACATCAAACATTAAAGCAACATGGAAAATATAGAAATGTTTATACAGATTTGAATAATTTTTCAACTCTATTTCTCTGGAATTTTTTTCAGTTCCTGTTAAACAGAGACTGGATATATGGCATTACACACGTACCGATAGTAAAGTGACTATTTATTTTATAAGTAGTACTGACATTTTTGCCGCTAATTTTTTTTTGCAGTTTTGCAGTTTTCAGTTAGTTCTCATAAGACTAATTTTCCTGAATCACTAGGCTGGTGCATATGCGTCATGTACTAGAAGGCATTTTAGTCACTACTTATTCGTGTGTGTTTGTTTTCAAGTGAAGTAAGCGAAAATAAGTCTTTAGTGAAAATTTCAAGATTTACAGTATCACGAGCACTAGTACTTTTAGTACAGTATATACAAAGTGAGAGCAAGGGTCTCAACTATGTGGACATGAACATAAATTAATTACTTTCTTACCAAAATATCTTTTTCTGCAGCAGTGGGAGAGGCTGTTCTTGACAGTGGTGGCAATTCACCATCCACTGATGACGGTCGTGGTGGCGGTGACATTCTGTCATCTTGTCTGCACGGACAAAATGAACATTTTAATCAAATATAAAAACAATTTTTAAAAACCAGCTTAGGGCAACAAAATTGAAACAGAACAAGGGGTACCAGTACGTAGTACCATTATCAGTCTACACCAGAGGCATTATTGTGAAAAATTATTGTGAAAAATTCACCTAAATAAAAGCATGTACCACAATTTTCGTTTTGAGATATATTATTTGTTAGTGTATTAGATTTGATACTTTTCATAATCTTGTGAATTTATGCATTGATTTGATTTTGATCACAAGAATGAAGTGAGGACTTTACCTTTTGTAGATTCATGGTTTACACGCATTGTTTTTGTTTGTATTTGTATATCTGTGTAAATTCCCATGGAAACTGTGTAATAAACAACTAAACATGTCAACTTACAAGATAATGTTAACGAGAGCACTTCTGAAGCTTTCTCTGTCTTTTCTGGGATGTGAGAATCCACCTCCTCCTCCTCCTTTAGCTTTACCGTTAGGAAAGCCATTGGATTCTGGTTCCCATGATCTTGTTCTGTTTTTCTTTTTCTTTGGTTCTCCTACACATTTACAGGTAAAAACACAGCAATATTAATTTGCATAATATATCAATAAAAGATTCTATCAATAATACCTATCTAAGGGATGATCGCACAATGTCGCACAAGCTCAATGAATGAACTCCGTCCGTTTAGACCACCCCCACCCCCAAACTGCAACATCGACAAGTTTATATGTGATGTAAACCATGATGAAAATTGCAGCAGTCACACCACTACAATCGATGCAATGTAAAAAGATGATGGTAAACATGCTAAAATAATACCGGAAACCCAGCACTGTATATCACATTAGAAGTCAATTGCTATAATTTACAGAAAATCTCAGTGAAATATGAATTTGACGGTATTAATTGTCATTAAAAAACAAGTATTGATGAGAAACTTACGTGCTGTTAACTGTGTAGCAATATTGAGATCCTCAACCACTTCATCTTCTGGTGCTTTACCAGATAGAACAAATGACGGAGGGTTTGCTTGCCATGTCGGCTTTGTACGTTTCTGTTGATATAAAAACAGTATATTGTAACATGTTAAAGCTGCACTAGCTTCCACTTGGATATGTTTTTTTCATCATTAAGTAACCATATATATAAATTATATTCACTAATAATTGGTAAGTTACTTAACAAAAAGACATTATATCTGTTTCTGAAATTAGATGTGTCATTTCTTTCCTCAATTAGTTACTCAAACAATCTGAAAATTCAAATTGCTCTGAATTAAGTGTTCCAAATCCATTAATACAGACTAATATTATTGGAACTAAATAACTCGACAAAATTTTAAAAAACATTTTTCATCCTCTTTCATTATTTAAAAGAAAGAATTCTCAACATTTATATTTCTGTGTGGAAACAGGTTTGCTTGGACTTTGGGGAATATTAAATTCTATTATTCACTTTTACTACATTTAGTTTTCATATGAATAATTAAGCAGTGATAATATCCTTCTCAGGTGTACCAGCTGCTCATACCAAGTACTTAAGATACTTGTTGCTATGGTGACATATATAACCTTCATGGCTTGCATTCAGGAGTCTGAGCAGATGCTAAAATCACGACCCAATAACTTTAACTCAAGTCATAAATAATTGATATATTACTTTGAGCAAACAACAGCTAGACATTGAACTATCAAAATGTGACTGGTTTCCTGTTACCTGGTATTTTGCTATTGTTCACCCTTTCATTATGGGAGTCCTATCTGTTCCCACCGACCAAACCCAATCTGTTCATTTTGTTTCAAAAACACATGAAAAAACTTTGTCCAAATAATCTTAAATATTTGTCTAATAGACATTATTCATCAGTCTAAATGTTATTACCAGTTTATATACAATGGGTTGCTTATGTATGTATATTAGCAATACTGTTAGTGTTACTACACAAATACAAATACAAATACAAATACAAATACAAATACAAATACAAATACAAATGCAAATGCAAATGCAAATACAAATACAAATACAAATACAAATACAAATGCAAATACAAATACAAATACAAATACAAATACAAATGAAAATGCAAATGCAAATACAAATGTACTTACTTCAGGGAGGGTTGGCAGGAAAGATGCAGGATTATCAGGGTTCTTGCCTTTGTTTCCCCTCAAAGGGATATACTGTAAAATAATCACCATGAAATCTGTTAGTTAGTACCCTACAACAATGCTAGATTTAAAACATAATAATATACTAAATGTTTATATCTTACACAGACCTTGGAATTTTAACTGTATCTGCTGTAAATTGACTTCAATTTCTTAAGAGTAGAAAGTAGGCAGACTCAGACTTGACTTAGGAATTACTCTTTGTTTTCCAACTATAGACAATAAAGAAACCTCTTTCTATTGTCTAAGATCCAACCTTTGAACTCATTATAGTTTCATAAACAAGACTAATTTAGCCTTGCATCTACTGTACAAACAAATATTTTCATGAACCATAGCACATTTTGAATTTTTTTATTGCAATGACTGACTAGAGTGTGCACTAAATATATGTGTGTATTTTCTACTTAATTATTTTATTTGACAACTGTTGCAACACCTCTAGATATTTCTGCTTTCTCATTTCATAATTGTAAGTAAGTCCTAGACCCTAGAGTGATCAACAAGGGTCTGTAGATAGACTAACAACTGAACAATTCCTTATTGAAGCTTTGTGCACAAAATGACAAGTACTTATATCAAGATAGTTGAAGCATCGATAGAAAACAACATTTTCTGTAATGAAAGTAATTTGGATAAAAAAACCTAGAATTCACTCCAAGGATAAAACTAAATTTATGTTTGAAAATTTGTTTCAATTTGCATACAATTTATGTTGCATCTTCAATAAGGAACTGTACAGTATAATTGTAAAAGACAAGAGTAATCAAAAGAATTGTTGCTGCCTGATAAAGAATTTTATTTAGCTCTGCAGTCTAGTCTACTACAAGAATTATAGATTCATTTTGAAAGAAGTTTACCCTGTCCATGTGGAGGGAAGGAGGGAGGCAAATAACAGAATTCCTCACTTTTCTCATGCTTTAATATGAAAATATTGCAAACGTGAGAACACTCCAAAATGTCCTCAACATGAACAACATTTGAAGACTTTAGTATCTTTCGAGAAGTCAAAGGAATTTTTAAGTGTTATGATCAACAAGTATTTACACAAGGACATTAGACAATTTGTGTATCTAATGTGGAGATACCATTTATCAAAAGCCTGTGAAAATAAAGAGCCAGAAAGAAAGAGATTGAACTGTTGTCATCTCCACCAGTCCAAAAAAAACCATTTGTATGAGAACTCATTTTTTTATTATCACTTATTGTAGGTGTTTGACAAAATAAACTCTCATACAAACATATGCAGTCTTTGCTGTAAGGTGTAGCGACTGAACTAACTTAAGATTTTTGCCCTTTATCCCACACCTGTTTATGTAAGTTATAAGAGGTGCAAAGTGCAACCAGAGATTTTATCCTCCGAGTTGATGCAATTGTTCACCATACTTACGTCTGTCATATTTATAATTGTATACTTTACTGGATTCCAAAAATGTCAAAATAACCTTTCCTTGGCACTTGTTCACTAATAAAAACAAATTGCAGGCACTTGTTCACAACAAATTTTACACAGAATTACCAAATGTCAACCCTAGATGTAGCATGCTTGCAGACAGAGTAAGTTGGGACTCGCTTCTGGCATTATTGTCCCTCTCATCTCCATATCGTGTCATGTACACAGTCTGCAAGCAGGACTACCCTAGATGCAGTGTGTCCCTCTGACATACAGCAATTTCTTGTAGATGCACCACAACTTGATGCTCCACTATCTTTTACTATTGTGTGGTGTATCACAAGAAAATACAAAGGTTATCATTTTAACCAACAACAACCAATGTTGTCGTTAACTTGGAGGGAACACTGTTTAGAAATCTTACGTCATAATCAAATTTATATTTCATTTTACAGACATCAAGGTCTGTCAAATGAATGAAAACCAAATACTTCACATTTACAGTTGGTTTACTTTGTTGGTAATCAGTTAAAACAGTTACTAAAATATGTCACTCTATCTCTGAGTCTACTATGCTCATTGAAAACTGCTGGTAATAAATATTTTCAAGTTAATTGCAAAAATCTAAACAGTTTGCACCTGAGTGGGCTGTAAAAGTATTTTTTTCTCCAATATGTATTATATCAAACTAAAGATAATTTTTTGCGATTTGATGAAGGTGGAGATGAAAAATTGACAAGTTTTCGTTTCATAGAGTGCTGTCTTATTTTAAAAGTTTTACTGCTTAAAGGTCTTTCCTTGGGAATGATTACCTGTACAATTTCTCTTAAAGTGTTTGCAAATTAGTTTAGTATAAAACTAGTTGTGAAGACAGTCATGCCAAATCAATACGAATATCTACAATTTGGCAAATTGTTCACAACTTTCAACTTCTATTAATCTATTGGACAGTTTTGTGTTCTTCAATAGAAGTTAGAACTTAGAAGAAATAGTTTAGAACTGAAATCAACATAGAATGGGACATCACACTTGATCTCCTGAATTCCTCATACTTGCAAATTTGTTTAAAGTAAATAATTTTCTCTGACAAATGAAAAAAAAAACTAGCGTTGGAAAATTTGATGTCAAATCTGCTTGTCAAAATATACTATTACATATTTTAAAAAACACTTATCACCTTGATTTTGGCAAATCGCCATCCAAGTCTATGCAATTTCGAAAGTGTCCAAACATGACAGTGATTTAAACAAATAAATTGAAATATGCAAAACACTTTGTTGTCTATAAATTCACGAATCATTTTATAATACAATTCACTTCATGAGATATTTACTTCAAAACTCCATGTAAATGTGTTGCAATTAATAATATTCTCAAAGTTTTCTCAATAACTGAGAAAAAGGCAAATGTCAAGAAATGCTCTCCATAATCAGACATGTTCTCCTGGAAAACTAAAACGTCTGCAGAAAAAAGAACGTCTGAAAAGCCAACTGCGCAACAGATTTATCGCCATGACGTACCACAAATCCTGTGTTACTACTTAAATATGCGAGTTGAATATCGATTACCAAAGCTATTGTATAAATATTGCAAACTCACTGTGACACCGAGGCTACAGAACTCGAGAAAACTTCACGTTACAAAATTCACCTTACAGTTACACATGTCGATTGAAACTTTACATTCAATCTGTCATGACAGCTATCTAACTTTACCTGGAAGAAAAGTGCATTCCCCACTCCCCTTACTTTGCTACCTGAAATGCATTCGAAAGTAAAATATCGATATCATAATATGAAAACTTTATCTACAACTACATTATCGTAACGGCATCTCATTCGTCTGTACTCACCTGAACGTCAGCCATAACGCGGCTTCCAGTTCATAAAAATCAACTAAAGCATGTACAAAAGTACAAAATTTGAACTCAAGTATATACAAGGAAACGTAAATTTTCAAACCAGAAACATAAAAGTTACAAAAACTCAACCCTAAACGGGTAGACTGGGTGAAAAGAGGGTTGTTTTGGTTCACACCACTCCGTCCAAAATGTCGGCTCTCTCTAGTTCACGTTGCTACGTTACATTACCACAGAAACAGCCTCGTTCACAAGAGAGAAATAAATTGTGTATTTTTTCTCAATTATCTCCGTATATAATTGAAATCTGTTTTTTTATCCTCAAATAATCTATTAATAATGTATTCTTAAGTTCAAAGTTTTAATTTTTAAGATCATACTTCTTAAATATCAGAATTTAAAATTTTGTTGGAGAAGGAGAAATATTTACTGGAGGAAAGAAATAACTGTCAGGTACAGGTCAAAGGGCGAGCACATGCAGATATATGTACTCAGCTGAGAAGAGTGAATGGGTGATCCGGGGACGAAGAAATTCCTTTTTGAGAACTTGCATGTAGTAATATTAGGGCAAAAATTTCACATGTCCACAGTATTTTAGGGAGAAACTTCGATGTCATAAGTGTTTTCTTTCAGATCGTTTACGTATACTAGCTAAACACACTGTCCTATACAAGAAGTACAATTTTCAGTTCACTGTTCACCATGTTTCGTTTACCGAGCATGTCAACATTGAAGTCAGTGGCGATTTATGGAGGAATATTGTCTCTCGGCGGATCAGGATTTCTGTACATTAAAATTCAAGGTAAATTGAAAACACCAAATGTACACGAATCAGTTAATTATACTAAAGTAATAATTAGTTACATCATGTTACATCAATATCGGACAATAGCAATACCGTAGAAGAATTAGGGTAGGACCTGATCTACAAGATTGCAAGCTGGCAATTGGCAAGTTGGGTGTGATGAGGAGTGATACTTTACTATCATTGTCCTCGTCATCATCGCTGTCGTCTTCATCATCATTATCACCACCACCACCACCATCATTATCATCATCATTATCATCACGACATCACCCCTCCCCCCCCCCCACCACCAACATTATATTTATTTCATAGGTTGGAACTTATCTAGTTATTGAAGAGACTTGAGTACACAACCCTTGTTACCAGATATTCTCATATTAATGCTAATATAGTAATAATGAACTGAAAATAAATTCTGATGTCTTTCCACATCTTTAACATTTCTTTACATTATGCATCTGTTAATTTCATACCCAGTAAAAGACACCATTGTACGTGTACAACAAAGGGATAATGTATAAAATGTTTTCTTTCTGACAGATAAATTGACATCAGGTAGTTATTACAGTAAATCTATGAAGATTCTATCTGACAATCAACAAGCCATGACATCTCTGGGGTCACCTGTCAAAAGTAGATACTTAGATTTGTCTGACAAATTCAACAAAGTCAATGGTCTCCAATGTCAAGTGAGTTGGTACACATACTAAGTTTTAATCTTACAGACAATGTTCATGCTTTAATCCAAGTATCATTAGTCCAAGGTCGTATTTGTGAAAATAGTAATGCATCATTTTCCTACTGTTATGTTTATTGTAATGTTCAGGTATCTGAACAGTCTGATTAAAATCCGATTCATGTGATTTCTTTTTGGCACTGAGTGAATTCACTCAATGAATGAGAATGTGTAATGTACCAAAACATACTGGTACAGTACTTAAGGGCACTCTGATGGAAGAGCATAAGCACAGAGTGCAGGCAACGATATTATTGTTATTGTTTGGTGGTTCTCTTTCTTTCAATTTCAAACGTTGAGTATATTGTAAGACGGATTCTGATTGGCTACTCGTAAGTATGAGATTTGGCACGAGAACATCAGATTGGTATCTGTGTGACATTTGTGTAATTCTATGATATACATAGATGTATATCATACTGTATACACAGACAGACATACATACACATATACATTCATAAATGCTTGCATAAATGCTTGCATACATACATACATACATACATACATACATACACACATATACATACACAAACACATATATATACAGACAGACAGACATACATACAGACAGACATACATACATACACACACATACATACATACATACATACATACATACATACATACATGCATATGCACACACACACATATCCATCAACCCATCTATACATGTATTAGTGGCCATGCATTGTCAAATTCTATTTTGTGCCAAAGGATGTAAATGTAAATAATAATTCTGATTTCTGATATTTCAGCTTAAGATTGACGTGAAAGGTAGCAAAACAAATGGAACATTGTTTACGTGGGCAGAGAGACCAAAACCTGGAGCAGAGTAAGTTGATGATGGGAAAAGTTCTTTTATTATATACATTTCTCTGTACTGTCCAGTAGTAAGTCAGATTAAAAATATGTATACTCACTGTGTTGGTAGATTGTATCTTGAATGTAGAATTATTGCAAAAAGAATACAGTCAATGAATAGTTTTGTCATGTGACAGGTAATATATTTCAAATAGATATGTTTGGGCAGAAACATTTTCTCCCTTCAAACCTCTCTCTCCCTAAGTAGTATAGTAATACTGTTAATCAATCTCACCCTCCTTCCTTCCACATTTGTATATAGACTCTCTCTCACTCACACACACACACACACACACACACAGACACACACTCTCCTTCCTTCTCTCTGTATTTTATTTGTATGTAGGCATGCAATCAGTAAGTTTCTACTCTGTGATTCAGTATAACAATTTACATGGTATTATCTTTTCCAGCTGGGAGATCCAAAAACTGATTCTTCAACTGAAAAACCAAGAAGACTTTATGACCTTAGTAGAGCCACAACAAAATGAAAGTGAAACATCAGAATCTATAGAAAATGATGAAATAGACTTGCCTGGAATCTCAGCCTGATTGGTTATCAACACAATTGTGCATGGGACTAAGTGAAACATCAGAATCTATAGAAAATGATGATATAGACTTGCCTGAAATTGGTTATCAAGACAATTGTGCATGGGTTTACCTGGATGGTAAAAGGGGAGGAGTGTTGTATGGGAATGTTATGTAGTGAAATGTGCCAGGAATGACTGAGGTGTGAAATGGTCAGACTTTGTGAGTTTGAGAGGCAAATACCGTTAATTCTTGGTAACGAAAATATTTTTGTAACACCTAGGTACATCATAAATGTTACATATTCAGTTGCGCTAATAAGGATCTTTTAATTTCTTGGTCAGTGCTTTGACTTCCATTCCATGCTGTGTACGTATGTGCACCTCTATGAGTATGTGCGACTTGAGAATACATTGGGCTTCCTGTTCTATTTTCACCCACGAGAAGGAGGTAAAATGCTTTTCCAGGTACTGAGAATTGTTGAAATACTATTAACATAAAGAGAATTCTCACTTCAACATTGTACGCAGCGGCCCATTGTTTTACAAATGATAGAATTTGGCATATGTACAGTTTTGCTTATAGAGCTGACTGCGGCAGATTGCATGCTCATCGCAAACATGGAAATGCTAATTGACTCAAATTGACAAATTATATTGTATATCTTTCAAGTTTCAAGATGCATTGTCAAATGTATTTATTGAATTCATTCTCATGAGCCAGAGCCCATATTTCTGACGGAGAGAAAAATGAGTCTGTATGGGGATGTCCGTTAAGCACTATACTGGTTTACAGCAAGAATTTAATTATATTTTGCTGCAAAATGTATATATTTTGAATAACAAATAATTATACATATGGAAAATTCAGAAATATGGTCACCACTGCGTGTAGAAGTGCAAATAAACATGCATTATATAGACTATTCAGAAAATTTATTGGGAGCAAGTCAGCATCAACGCCGTATGATAGAGGCATGAATAAAGATTCTTGGCAACTATGAATATTTCCGAAAGTTTTTAATGTCCCAAGAATATTTTTTTAGATTCTGAATACCTGTTCAGAGCTGTAGAGTTAGAATATCACAATGTGAAACCTAAGCAACGATCCAATCAAAATTGCAGACTGTGCCCCTGTAATTTGTGTTATAGGCTTCTGGTATCGTTTCTCACAACACCTAACTAAATGCTTAATATGCTGGTTTAACAAGATTTCAACTATTCGTCCTTTATTATATTATTACTATATGAAATGACTGTCCATGTCTTGAACCTTGATTACACTGTATCATCCACCACTAGGATAATTTGAAAATGAAGGTGGTTACATTATAAGCCCATGATCAGAATGGTGAATAGCACCCTCTATTGACAATGTTGGGAATAGTGCTTAGAAATCTATTTTCAAGTTCGTCATAGCGACTTTGCTTATAAACAGTGTAGTTTGTCATCAATGTTGCATCTATACAGTGCATGACCAAGTTAGAGCTGTAGGCACTTGTTATTTACAACAGCCAACATCATGGGTGGACCTTGCCGATACAATGTATATGGTAGCCAGTTTCTTGCCCAACACTGCCATTGCAAATAGGGTCATTATGTTTACTATAAATTTTCAATATTTCAATGAATGATTGCAAAAATTACTCATGGAGTAAACTGTAAGGTAAACTGTCAAGATGCCCTGGCCAATGAGGGTGTCCCAACATGGCACATCAACATGTACATGCTTTAATATACATTTGTACAGACTACCTTCTTGTATCGGGTTATTTCAATTTCTCTATCATGGGGTTATTCGTAGACACCATGGTAATACAAGCCTTTCATAAATATGGAGCCATGTGATTTTCAGCAGTTTGAGAGATTTGGATTGTAGGGAGCAACATTGTTAAATTTACTTCAATGACTGATTTTTGTGTTTGAGATGCACACTTTGTTATGTTACCACATGATACAGTTGATAAACATACTCAGAAAGTATCATTTTTGAACTAAATGATTTCTTTCTTTTGACAAGAAAATAAAACTTATAATTAGTTCAGGTCGACAGGTTTTGTCAAACTGTCTGTTTGCTGTTTTTTCTGCTGGGTGGGGTAGTGGCAATGACATGATCATAAAGATTATAAAGTAATTACATGTAGTATGCCCCCCCCCCCCATCTCTGTTCATGGTATTGCCCCCTTGCCTTCTCATGTGGAGAGATTCTCTAATTTGCCTAGATAACCTGTCCCTTTTATTACTGTCGATATTTGCAGAGTCCCAATGCAGTTTGACAAGCCTGTTAACTTGAACAGGTGAAACATTTCTCATAAGTAATGTGGACCCTTGGTTGTGGTATAAGAACATATTGTGGGGATGTTTTACAGGCCTGATGAACAAATTTAAGGATAATAAAATAAAGTGTTTATATTAATCCAAGCATCTATCCTAGTGTCCTGCATTTGTATGAGAGCTCTGCGACAGAAATGCAAAAAAACAGATTTCATGAAATTGATATCGAGATGAAAACCATGGTTTATTCAATGAAAGAATACTACAGCCAAGTATTTGTAGTCAGGACTTTATAGTACAAAATGCTGTATATATTTACTATTCACCATAGTTCTTTCTGACAAAAAATTATACTCAAAGTGATGAAAATGGTCTGCCTTGCAGACAAAGTTATTTCCTTGAAATCCAGGTTACGACATCAATTGTAATTTAATACTGAGCTCTATTAGCTTATAGAATATTTCCAGAAATCTTTGGTGAAAACAGAACTTATATGATGTATTTCAGCTATTGCATTGACAAGAATACAAAAAGACTTTGACCACATCCATTCTTGATCACGAAATACATACGAAACAATCTTGGTCTTCTCTTTGTAGATCAGTCCACTTTTATGTAGGTAATACAGGGGTGAAAGATTCTACCTCCTGTCATAATAGTCCCTTCTACGGTCATCCACATAATCTCTTCGATCTACTCTGCGATCCCTGTATCTGTCGTCATAATTATCATACCTATCTCTCCTGTATGGTCTCTCGTACCTTTCATATCGATCAAAATCTCGGTTACTATAATCCCCTCTTCTGTAATCCCTTTCATCATTTCGTCTGACATCGTCTCTAGGTTTTTCACGTCTCCCCCTCACCCACGGATCAACAATATGATCTCTTTCATTTCGATACATAGTTCTCCTATCAAAGTGACTTTTTTCATTATTATCATGCCCCTCCCGATCTGAGGCACTAGAGCTAGTTCTACGTTTCCGACCCATCTGGGCCTTTTCAGTGGCAGGATGTTCGTCATCGGAGTCATTGGATTCAGAACTACTACTGTTTCGTCTTCTCACACCTTGCGAGCTTTTGCTGTCCGAGTCACTTGACTCGGAGTCACTCGATTCACTTTGTCGTGTATGATTTTGCCTTGCTCGTTCTTTCTGATATTCCTGTTTTATCTGTTGTCGCTTAGCATCTCGCGAGTCTGCATTACCTTGTCGTTTTTCAGATTCATCTTCCTCACTTGAATCCTCACTGCTGCTACTACTGCTACTCCCACTACTACTACTACTACTGCTGCTGCTGCTACCCGACTCATCACTAGATGCAGAATCGGGACTAGAATCAGAACTTGAACTGCTGTCTTCACTTGAGTCACTATCATCACTATCATTCTTTCTCTTGTTCACTCTTCCGTCTCTTGATCCACCTGCATCCTTTGATTCTTTCCGTTTATCATCCTGGTATTCCTCTTCTTCATCACTTGATGTTTCTGCCCTCTTTCTTGTATCCTTAGATTTATCATTCCTGATCACCCTCAC